>NW_027397063.1:76364461-76368799 GCF_003265705.2 Callorhinus ursinus
GTGCATATATCTTTTCTTTTTAGTATTTTCATTTTCTTTGGGAAATGCCTAGTAGTGGAGTAGTAGGATTACTTGATGATATGGTATTTCTATTTTTAATATTTTGAAGAACCTCCATACTGTTTTCCACAGTGGCTATGCCAATTTACATTCCTACCAAAAGTGTAAAAGTGTTCCCTTTCCTCCACATCTTTGCCAACAGTTATTTCTTATCTTTTTGATACTAGCCATTCTGACTGGTATGAGGTGGTACTTCATGGTAGTTTTGACTTTCATTTCCCTAATGATTGGTGATGCTGAGCATCTTTTTCTGTGTCTGTTTTCCATCTTTATATCTTTTTTAGAAAAACATCTATTCAGGTCCTTTGCCCATTTTTTAATCAGATTATTTTTGTGTGTGTTGAGTTGTATAACTTTTTAAATATATTTTGGATATTAACCCCTTAGTTCATATATTTCATTTACAAATATCTTCTCCCATTCAGCAGGTTGCCTCTTGGCTTTGTTGATGGTTCCTTCACTGTGCAACTTTTTATTTTGGTGTAGTCCCAAAAGTTTATTTTTGCTTTTGTTTCTTTTGCCTGAGGAGACATATCTGTAATATGTTGCTAAGGCCAGTGTCAAGGAGATTATTGCCTATGTTCTTTTTGGAGTTTTATGGTTTCAGGTCTCACATTTAAGTCTTTAATCCATTTTCAGTTTATTTTTGTGTATGGTGTAAAAAAGTGGTCCAGTTTCATTCTTTTGCATGTAGCTGTCCAGTTTTCCCAGCACCATTTATTGAAGATACTGTCTTTTCCCCATTGTATATTCTTGCCTCCCTTGTGTAGATTAATTGACATATAAGTGTGGGTTTATTTCTGGGCTCTCTATTCTGTTCTGTTGAGCTATGTGTCTGTTTTTTTGTGCCAGTACCATACTGTTTTGATTAGTATAGCTTTGTAGTACATCTTAAAATCTGGGATTGTGATACCTCCAGCTTTGTTACTCTTTCTCAGAATTGCTTTGGCTATTCAGAGTCTTTTGTTGCATATAAATTTTAGGATTGTTTGTTCTAGTTCTGTGAAAAATGCTGTTGGTATTTTGATAGGGTTTTCACTGAATCTTGCTTTAGGTAGTATGGTCATTTTAATGATATTTGTTCTTCCAGTCCATGAGCATGGTAATCTTTTCATTTGTTTGTGTTCGGTTTCTTTCATCAATGTCTTATAGTTTTCAGAGTATAGGTCTTTCACTCCCTTGATAAAATTTATTCCTAGATATTTTATTCTTTTTAGTGGCAACTGTAAATGGGTTTGTTTTCTCAATTTTTCTTTCTGCTACTTCATTATTAGTGTATAGAAATGCCATAGATTTCTGTGTATTAATTTTGTATCCTGCACCTTTACTGAATTCATCTATCAGTTCTAAAATTTTTTGGCTGAATCATTTGGGTTTTCTGTATATAGTATCATGTCATCTGCAAATAGAGAGTTTTATTTCTTTCTTACCAGTTTGGATGCTCTTTTCTTTTTTTCTCTTCTCTGATCATTGCAGCTAGGACTTCCAGTACTATGTTGAATAAAAGTGGTGAGAGTGGACATCCTTTTCTTTTTTCCTGATCTTAGATTAAAAAAGCTTTCAGTTTTTTACCATTGGATGGCAATGGTTCTGGCTGGGGCTGCCTACTTGGTGTAGCAGTGCAGGAGCCCCTTTGGAGAGAGATGCCTGTCAAAGCAGCTAAGTTTGACAGGGTGGGTCTTCAGGGGAATGCCAGGGTGGGGCATGAGGTGCTAGCAAGGAAGATGGAGAGCATTAGCACTCATTCCCACAAGTTTCCAGCCATTTAGGCTGAGGAGTGGGGTGGGAAGGAGAAGAGAAATGGTGCCTGCGAGCACTTTTGTTCCCAGAGAAACTTTTGCAGATCCCTTCCCCTTCTGCATATGTTCTATGATTATTCAGAAATCTCCTTCATGTATATCCCAGGCACTTTTCAAACTGCTGCTTCTGTGCTGTGTCTGGGCCAAGTTATTTAGTATACTGGCTCTTTAAGGATGGGGACTCAGTTTCCTATTGCCCTCTGGCTGTCCAGGAGTTAATTCCCACTGGTTTTCAAACCAGGTGTTATGGGGATTGTCTTCCCAGTAGGGGTCCCCAGTGTCAGGGGTGCCTTATCCTTTCACTTCTCCATGCTTGTGATGTCCCTTACATTTGTGGTTGGTCACATGGTGGTGGGTGGGGGTTTGGTTCCCAACTGTGTCTCTGCCCCTCCTACCCTTTTCCATGTGGTCTTCTCTCTATGGGTAACTGTGGCAGGTCTGTTCTGCCAGCCATCTGGTTGTTTTCAGAATTAGTTGCATAGATGTAGCTGTTAATCTTGGTGTGTCTGTGGAACCAGGTGAGCTCAGGATCCTCTTACTTCACCATCTTCTCAAAACTCCAGTGTCCCATTTTTATTGTCTAATTTTATATTTCTTCTGGATTTCTTTCTTTTTTATATTGAATTTAAGTATATTTAATAGCTGTTTTTTCATTATATTATTTTTATATATAAAAAAGCCTTTTTTATAGTTTTACTAACACAAATACATTGTACATATAACCTATCTGTCTCTTCATTTTCTTCACTGTGCAGCCCGGCATTGGGATTTGTGACTGATGGCCTACCGGGCTGCTCCTTCCACAGAGGTTTTGTGGTTCTTAGAGGAGACATTGTGAGCAATTTCTGCATGGTAAGATTTGTTGCACATCAGGAGCTCTTCAAGCTCCTTGATGTTGTGAACTAGAAACTAGGAACTTCCAGAAGCCACTGGGCAGCATGTGCTTTGTTTTCTTGTTGCTCTTGTAACCAGTGTTGGGCATCAAGATCTGGCCCTTGAATATTCTGTGCAGCCTATTGTTAGTGTCTCTGGGTTTCCACAGTTGTGCTTAATTTTGACATATTGGTCTGACTGGTGCCAGATGAACTTCTTAGTCCTCTTTTTAATGATCTTGGGCTTCATGAGAGGTCTGAGCATGGCCATGATGCCGAATAGAAGATGGCTACCGCCTCCACAGGTGTCACTGAGGAAGAGACAAAAAAGCCTTTACTTTTGTTTTTGTTTTTTAAAAGATTTTATTTATTTATTTGAGAGAGAGAGAGAGAGAGAGAGAGCATGAGCAGAGGCAGAGAGAGAAGCAAAATCCCCGCTAAGCACGGAACCTGATGTGGAGCTCAATGCGGAGTTCGATCCCAGGACCTTGAGATCATGACCTGAGCTGAAGACAGACGCTTAACCAACTGAGCCACTCAGGCGCCCCAAAGCCTTTATTTTTTAATTCTACTTTGAATGAATGGCACTGGTGAATATCAGGATGGCATCAGAGAAGGTTAGTTGCCTGTTAAGAGGTCTCTATTTTGATGCATTCATACTGTTTTAGGTCAGGCTCTCCGTGAAAGAAAAGAAGCTTGAGCATATATTAGGTTGCATGATAAGAAAACGCTGATATTTGACTTTTGACTTACAAAACTGTCAGTTTCACATAGTTCAACCTAATTCATCTGAGTTGGATTCCTGCCTCAGGGTAGAACTATTTCAACCAGGTTCATAGAGGTTAATATATAGGGTAGACTACTACTTTCACAACTTGTAATAGCCATCATAACTGCCATGGGAAACAGCTACTGGCACACTCTGGCCAGAGTGACAGTTCTACCCTACAGGTGGATATGCACAGGAAGTCAAATGATAAGCCAGTTCCTAGCAAAGCTACACCCTATATTCCATCAAAGGATATGTATCTCTCTCTCTCTTTTTAAAAGATTTTATTCATTTATTTGAGAGAGAGAGTGAGTGAGCGAGCGAGAGAAAACAAGTGGGAGGAAGGGCAGCGGGAGAGGGAGAAGCAGACTTCCTGCTGAGCAGGGAGCCCAGCGCGGGGCTCAATCCTGGTACTCCAGCATCATGACCTGAGCCGAAGGCAGATGCTTAACTGACTGAGCCACCAGGTGCACCTCTATATCTCTTTTGAAGGAAAAAAAAGATTGTTAAAAAAATACCCTTAAAATATGTACACACATAAAACTAGGTATAAACTCTCTTTTTTAAAATTTTTTTATTGTTATGTTAATCACCATATATTACATCATTAGTTTTAGATGTAGTGTTCCATGATTCATTGTTTGTTCATAACACCCAGTGCTCCATGCAGAATGTGCCCTCTTTAATACCCATCACCAGGCTAACCCATCCCCCAACCCTCCTCCCCTCTAGAACCCTCAGTTTGTTTCTCAGAGTCCATCGTCTCTCATGGTTCGTCTCCCCCTCTGACTTACTCCCCTTCATTCTTCCTCTCCTGCTATCTTCTTCTTTTTCTTTT
>NW_027397063.1:76373799-76465713 GCF_003265705.2 Callorhinus ursinus
GATCTCCTGTTGAGTTCGTAGGTGTTCAGAATGGTTTGATCCCTATTCAGCTGAATTCCTGAGACCAGACGAAATCTAGGTCTCCTACTCCTCCGCCATCTTGCTCTCTTTCCGGTATAAACTCTTTTAATGTCCAAGACTTATGTAACAATGAAACAAAAAACTGCAAATCGAATACAAACAAAAGTACAAAACCAACTTAAATGAACCACATTGATTTAATATGACAGTTTTCTCCCCTTCTAAATCGTGGATTGCATTATTGATATGGTACTGATTTCAACAGTGAAGAGTCTTATGAGTCTGCATGAGTAACTATCCATATGCATGTGATCACTCAGTTTTTTCGACATTCGTCTCTACTGCAAAACCTCCATTTGTATAGCAATGAGTGATCCATTTGGTTTTCCCTTGGTGTGGATGTGACCAACTCTGCTCTTTTGGATAGAAGTTTGACATTTCACAATTAAAAGTACATTTCACAATTAAAAGGTACTCTTTGGTGCCAGAGCTCTTTGTTTCTATTCACTCTTATTGAGGTTCAGAAGGTAGCTCTTTGGTGATACATGGGGATCTTTTTTTTTTTTCACAAGTGAGCATGTCAAAGTTTTATTTAACATGATGACAAAGTGGGTTTGAAATAAAATATTATAAACCTGGGTTTTTTATCATAATGAGCTGGTAAAAAAAGAATGCTGGGATAATGCTAAGTTAGATACAAAACTGGTTAACATAGTAAAGGGCAATAAAACCATATCCTGGTCAACATAGTTTAGAGTTGTTAATATCTATAATGCTAATCAATTATGCAATAAAGTTACATATCCCTAGATGATCCTAAGGTGGGCTTATTGGCATGATAGTAAAAGGTCATGTAACCATTCCTCTTTCGCCTTAACCAATTTTGGGATATATATATATATATTTTTTTTAATTAATATATTATGTATTATTTATTTCAGGGGTATGAGTCTGTGATTCATCAGTCTTACACAATTCACAGCGCTCACCATAGCACATACCCTTCCCAATATCCATCACCCAGCCACCCTTTTTTTTTTTAAAGATTTTATTTATTTATTTATTTGCGAGAGAGGGTGGGGGAGGGGCAGAGGGGAGAATCCCAAGCAGACTCCATATTGAGCATGGACTTAGGGATTGACCTCACAATCCTGAGGTCATGACCTGAGCTGAAATCAAGAGTCGGACAATTAACCATCTGAGTCACCTAGGCGTTTCTATGTGGGGATCTTCTTTTAGATTTCACACCTTGTGGGGAGCCCTATGCCTTATCTGTAACATTTTGCTAGTTTTAATATAGAGTATTTAGTAATTAAAATGGCTAGAAAAGGGTTTTTAGTTGCTATTATTTTAATAATAAATATCTCATTGAATTTAAGTTCCATCTATGAATTAAATCTTGTCTTGGTTGAGATTGTATCCCTCTGCTTTTCCTTTCAGTAGACATTTTTTCTGTCTACTATCATTAGATTAGAAAAACGTTACCAAGTTTCCATCCAAGCCTTCCATCTCCTAATTGCTGACAAAGGATGATGGACTTCAGTCTTTATGGATGTGAAAAACTTAAGTAATGACTCAGGAATTAAGTAACTGTACAGGGATTTTAATATCAATTTTGTGGGCAACATTGCCAACATATCACTTTATTATTTTAGGAAGAATAAACAATAGCAAACAAATCTTTTTAAAAGAAGCCTACATTGTATCAAATATCTCCTTGTAGTAGGTTCTTTTTTTTTTTTTAAGAAAAAGTGTCCAAACTCAATTACATTCTTTCTTTTGATTTATAGTTGGTGAGTACACAAAGGGCTCTTCGTCTAAATGTCACCTGTTCCTTAAGATATAAGGTAAAGAGTTAACACCCTTAAGTAATTTCTTTTTTTTTTTAAAGATTTATTTATTTATTTATTTATTTGAGAGAGAGAATGAGAGAGATAGAGAGCACGAGAGGGCAGAGGGTCAGAGGGAGAAGCAGACTCCCTGCCAAGCAGGGAGCCTGATGTGGGACTCGATCCCGGGACTCCAGGATCATGACCTGAGCCGAAGGCAGTCGCTTAACCAACTGAGCCACCCAGGCACCCACCCTTAAGTAATTTCTGAGGGGTATTCCTCTTACACTAACTATTCAATAAATTACTGATGAAATTAAGAAATTGCAAGATGATTTTCAGAAGTAACATTCTAAGATGTAACTGATATAAAATTAGTTAATTTGGATATAGGTAATATATCCTTATGTTGTTATAGTAAGCTTTTAGTGATTGAAATATAGGAGACAAAGAACAGTCAGAGAGAATGAAATTGTTTCTTTTTAACTCATTCATTAGTTTATTCAACAAACATTAATTGAGCATTTGGCCCTTGACCTAGATACCAGGGATAGACAACTCAGTGGTTTTGCATATATTATTTCTTTCTGTAAGAATGCCTTTCTACTAGTTCTCCATCTGGGAAACTACTCATTGTTCCAGATTCAGTTAAAAGGATATTCCCTGTACACTGATAATAATTAGTTGGTCAAGCCTCTGTGCTTTGATATATTACTTGTTTATTGTATATTACTTGCATATCACTAAATAGATATAAGTAACACATCTACCAACTCAATATATCTACCAACTCAAGTGTAAACTCTTCAAAGACATGTTCCACTGTTAAACTTTTAGCATCTTTCCTTTTGCGTTTTAAGGTACATTGTTTTCCTGTATAAATTTGTGGTAATCTTTATGTCATTCTTTTTTTTTTAATTTTATTTTATTTGACAGAGAGAGACACAGCAAGAGAGAGAGTGAGCACAAGTAGGGGCAGTAGGAGAGGAGAAGCAGGCTCCCTGCTGAGCAGGGAGCCTGATGTGGGGCTTGATCCCCGGACCCTGGGACCATGACCTGAGCTGAAGGCAGACGCTTAACAACTGAGCCACCCAGGCGCCCCCATGTCTCATTCTTTAAATGTTATATGAGTAGCACTTATTTAAGTGGTAAATATTCTTAGATTTTTATTGGCAGCATACTATCACATGCATGAGTCATAATTGATTTAGTCATTCTTCTACTTTTGGTTAATTAGGTTATTTCCAATTTTCTAACTTTATAAATAATGCTGAAATCCTTGAAGATAAATACTTGTCCTGATCTTTGATTATTTATTTAGATTTAAACATTTCTAGGAATGGTATTATTGAGTCAAATGATATGAGCAGTGTCAAGACTCTCACCATAAATGGCCAAATGGGTTTCTAAAAAGTCTGTTCTGTGAGTAATATATGAGAATGCCTATTTTACCTTACCCACCCTTGCCAACCCTAGACATATCATTTCAAAAACCTTTGTCAATTGGATATGTGATAAATAGCTCTTTATTTTGACTGATTTTATGTTCTTATATTATCTGCTGTTGTAATTTGGGCACTTGTGTTTTCAATCATTTACTTTCTGTACTCTTTCTAGGAAAAGAGAAGTTTAAAAGGTTAATGAAAACGAAACTTAAAAATATACTTTAAGAACTGTTTAAGTAGTATATGTCTTAAGCCAATTTTTAATTATTGATAAGTACAGATATTAAGGTATTTGCCGTTGTGGTAGAAATAACTTATGAAAAAAATACCTTTATCCTTGTTGTTCAGTCACATATCACATAATTATATGTGTCATTCTTTTTCCTCAATTTATAGAATAGCATAAGTTATGTCAAGGAAATCCAAGGAATTAATATAATAACTGGGATGGCATATCCTTAGAGCAGTTAAAATTATACAAAAAAACAATAACAAAAATAAAAAACTCTGACCATACCAAATGCTGGGAAATTTATGGAGCAATTAGAACTCTGATGCTGGTAGGGGCTAACATGATCAGTATTGAGTATGTGGAGGCATGAAATGCTTTTCTCTCTGCCCTACCCTTATTTCTAACTTTATCTCTTGATTTGCCTGAGATCCAGGGTGAGGCTCTTACTGACATTTGTGAAGGATCATCACAACAAATGAAGGTATCTGTCACAATGGGAAGGGAGAATTAGTATGTGAGATGCTTATAACCTGGAAAAGTGATGGGTGGGTGGTAAAGTTGAAAGCACTTTATCAGTATAAGCCCAAACATTTCTGCTGTTGATTCCTTTTGCCTTCATATGCAGAGATGAAAATGTGAAAATCTTTCTTTCCAGGTGAGGACTGGAAGTCAAGAGTGGGTTAACATCAGTGTACTGATGACCCGAATAGGGCTGCAGGTGATGTTTATGCCAGGAACGTGGAGGCAGGCAGGATGGTGGTCCAGGCACCAGAAGTTGAGAAAATAGACACCTCAGAGGATGTCAAAGGTTATTACCACCATGCAGGTTCCTTGCCAAGCATAACAAGAGAAGTTATATTAACCAAGAGGAACATTAAGAGCCAGAGTATAAGGGCAGTAGAAATAGGAAGCTGTGTAAATTCAATGTGAGATATTCCCAACTGCTTTGGAATATCCAAGAGATACCAGAGGCTGGAAAGGCTGCTATTTGGCAAGTGGGGACTATTACTCTAGTGGCATTGGGAAAAAGCATTAAAGTGGTCATGTGTAAGCTCCATAAGCAAATGGTAACTAGGGAGTCATTTGAGTCAAAATGAATTTTATAAAATAAATTTTTGAAATCTAAGTTAAGATCATTATTTGTATAGAAAACCCATTATTAACCAAAATTGGAAGAGCGATTTCTATGGTATTACAAATATGATAGCATATTACAGTTTGTAGGTTTGGCCCATAGTTCAAAAGTTGGGGTCCCAGGTTAGTCAAAGGGTTCTTATCAGGTGCTGCCTGGGACTGTTCATCCCCAATATCCCATATAAGATCCATGTCACTCAGAGATATCCGTTATGGTGTTTTTGTTACATTTAGTACTGTTGTCTGTTTTGATTTTCCTCATTTAGTTTAGCAAACCTCTGTTATCATTATCTTGCTGCCTTCTCTCCAAACAGATCAAGGCTTTTACCCCAACATTGCATCTGTGCTATGGATAAGTTTGCTTTGTGTTGCTATCTTATCATTTAACTATTTAACAGCATGATCCTTTGTGGCTAGATGTGGGGCTTTGAAGGAGTTTAATTTAATTACATTCATTTGGACATCCTGAAAAATCACTGCCATGCTCAATTAGTTTTTTCTCTTTAGGCCTCTCCCCTTCATTTGTATTTGGAGGAAGGATGAGTTGGTGGAGAAGTGGGAGGGAAGAGGAAGGAAACCATTCCTCTTTTAATCTTCATTTAAGGGTTTAAGACGAATCAGCAAAGAAAATAATTCCATATCTTAATCATGTAAAATGTAAAAATACATTTGAGTCTTAACTTCAAAGTAGAGTTAGAATTTTTATAGGGGTTACCATATGATTCTAACTTTTTTTTTTTGGTAGCTAGACTTGGCAACTGTTTATTGTAAACTTACTGTGTGTCATGGTTGTCAGATATAATAAGTAGATAAAATCAGGGAGCATCCATTGACGTAACTAATATTTGGTCTTATTTTACAGATGACAAAACTGAGGTGAAACTAAGTGTGGCTAATAAGAGGCAGTATCAGGATTAGAACTCAGGGCTCCCCGTTCTAACAAGGGTACTCTTCCTCTGTGTCCAGACCAGTACTTTCCAAACTAATATGCACATCAGTCATCTGAGGATTGTGCTAAATTGTGGGTTCTAATGCACCAGATCTGGGACTGAGCCTGAGATTTTGCTTTTCCAGCAGGCTCCCAGGACATGCTGATGCTGCTTATTTGCAAACTACACTTTGAGTGGTAAGGCCTTAAACTCTTCTCACTTGGAGAAATAAAAATGACCTTCTGTAATGACAGGTGAGGACAGAGCAATTAATACACTTATCAGCTCATCAGTTTGCTTATTATTTTATTTCCTAGAAAACTTACATTGGTTTTTTTGATGATCCCTGAAGATAGTGGTTTTGTATACACTTGGTGTAGTCTGATCCAGCAAATACACTTTTGAGAATGTGATCTAAAGTGGCAGGTACTAGCAAGAAAATTAGTGCTTTTTAAGTGACTTAATTTTTTGAAATAATAGATTGAAAACAAATCCAAATTAGATAATGTAGAGTAATTATGGCAAAGAAAGTTTGGGTAAATCATGGGTAAAATCACTTTCTAAATCAGTTGTGTGGAAGATTTAATTGAAGAGAATGACTATACCCCTTTCTCTTTTCTTTGTTAGGCTTTAAATTGACAATGAACAATACCAACTGTAATCTAATTGAAGTCAGCAGTGCCCAGGTGTTCAGAGAGGCTGCTGATTCAGTCAAAATTTTCCAAATCAAGCCCTTCTTGGGATAAGCCCTTCTAAAGGCTTTAATATTGAAGTGTATTTCTTTCCAGTGCTCCTAAATTAGTGAATTATTTCCTTGTGATTAAATACACTAATACAACTGACTATTTTAAATTTAGTTTAATGATAGTCAAGACAAGATTTCACTGATAGTAGAAGTTACAGCAGGAAGTCCATTTCTATCATGAGTATTCTAAATTTTAGAATACATATTAGAGTTAGAAGTACTCTTAGAGATGAGGATGTCATGTGCCCTAAGCTCCCCTTCCCAGTATCAAGTGCACACATTGAATCCCAAAGAGATTTAATGACTTGCTGAAAGTCAGTTAGCTTATTGGTAGCATAATTTTTATTAGAAGTTTGGTCGGTGATCACAAAGTCAACAGCTACCAGGGCCAGGTAAGAAACAATTTAGGGTTATGGATTATAACATAAAAGAGGGTGTTAGGGAATGTGGCAAGCAGCTTACACGGAAGAGTCACTGACACACAGATCTAGCTGATTATTTACATATGAAAACAGGGACTCAGTATAGCCAGAGCATCTGATTTTTTTTTTTTTTAAGAGAATACCTTCGAGCAGGGGTGGGGATAGGGAGGGGCAGAGAGAGCGAGGAAGAGAGAATCCCAAGCAGGTTCCATGCTCAGTGCAGAGCCTGACGTGGAGCTCGATCTCATGAGCTAAAATTGAGTTGTATGCTTAACCGACTGAGCTACCCAGGTGCCCCCAGATCATCTGATTTTTAAATAAAAGCTGGGAGTCCAGATACTTTATGTAAAAGATTTCAATTTTAAAATGCTGACAACAAAGAAAAACAAAAACTGTGAGTCAGACAAAATACATTTACAAAGTAGATTTGGCTCATGGGGCTGCACTTGTACAGTCTCTAATCCAGGCTTTTGCTCTCCCAATTTAGTGTCTCTCCACCCATGATTTCTAGTAGTTCTCTGAAGTTTCCTTAGTGGGGAGATCAGGTGGTTGGGGTTCTGCTCCTTCCAATTCCCTATCAATAGGGTTTCAACATGAAGATCATTTGGAAAGAAAGTTTCCAAATAATGATGAATAAGAACTTAATATCCTTCCCATTGTCCTTGAGGCAAAAGCATTTTAATTTATAAGGCCAGTGAAGAAAAATGAAATTGTAAAATAAAAGAGGAATTTCTGCCTCAAGAGGGAGCTATCTTGAATGGACATTGGTCAAGTTTCCCCAATAATATAGCATATTAATCAGCTTATTTTGATACTGGTTATTGTTGAATATACCTCTGAAATATATGTATATACATATATGTATGTATGTATATAAGAGAGAGAGAGGACACTCTAATTAGAGAATTATCACTTTTTTCGTTCCTTTCCTCATGACACTGAAAGAGAATTAAGGCCAGTCATAAAGAAATGATGAGCTATTGGAATACTGGTGTCATTTGAGATGGAAGTGGGGGTATAAGATGAGGGAGGTTATCAGTATGATCAAACTTTGGTGTTCATTCATGGTTTCAGTTATTTGTGGACCTCCTGAAAGGTCAATATCATAATGTATAGTTGTTTTTCCAAGACACAAATTTTAATTGCACAGTCAATGGTTGCTAGGGAGAAGAGGGACACTGATCTGGTATGTGAGCTTAGACTACCATTCAGTATTTGCAAGGATTAAAAAATTAATACAGATAAAGTGTATCTAGCATAGAGAAAATGCTTAATCAATGGTAGCTGATATTATTAATTATTTCTTTATGAGGCTTTTATGTTTTCTACTTATTGCTGTCCTTATAATAAATCTTATAAAATTATACATTAATGCAAATTATAGGGAGAATTATTTTCTGGCATATTATTCCAAATTGGGGATTGTCCAAGATACCAAGACCTATTCCTTGTAGATGTCAAGGGTTTATTCTGTTTGTCCCTGGGATCTCAAGGAGAGTTGACAATGTCAGCCCAGTATATACACCAACAAACTTGGGTAGTAATTAAGGTGCTGTGCCATACCTTATTTTTGAAAGGTAGGATTTAAGTTGAAGAAATTGAAGTTAAATATCTCAGCCTATTTTGAGGATGAGGATGATGGAAATGGATTCCAGTCTCTCTGGAGGGAAACAAACAGATGCTAGCCCAGAGGAAAAAGGCTCAGAGCTCAAGGCTGCTTCCACACAGTAGTTTGAAGGTGACTAGAAGCTTTGTGAGTCCTTTGAGACTCATACTTTTTGGCTAAATCACTTTTTGTCCTTCCTTATCATCATCATCTATATTTTAAGGATTATGTCTGACCAATGATAATTTAATTACTAATTTGCTATTGATTTTTTCCACAAAAAGCTTATTTTCATGGGATTTAACTTTGGGTTAATGCTAATATAAAAGTCATGCTTACATTTTGGTCTAATGAATAAGAAAAATTTATATTGGTTCTGAACAGTTCAAAGTATGGACTAGAATAGGGAGCATAAAGAAATGAAGAACATCTTAGGGCTTACTAGACTATAGCTTTTTATAATTAAGTGAAAACTAGTAAAGGATATATAAACACCAGACTTGATCTTTTTTCTCTAAGGATACAATTTAAAAATTTAAATGAAAAAATGCTTGTAGAAAATTATGTTGATAATTTATCCTTTTCTGTTTAGCTATTTACCTTTTGCATTTTTTAGGAATAGAATTTACTTAAGGAGGTATTTTTTTCTTTACTATAACTATACTTTAATATCCTGTGTGGATTACAAAATGGTGTAGCAGCAAGAGATTTGGAGCCAAACTTTGGGGGCTTTGCATCTATTTTGAAAAATCACCTTTATTGAGTTATAATGTTTTTATAATGTTAGTCACCATACATACATCATTAATTTTTGATATAGTGTTCCATGATTCATTGTTTGCATATAACACCCAGTGCTCCATGCAATATGTGCCCTCCTTAATACCTATCATCGGGCTAACGCATCCCCTCCCCCACCCTCCCCTCTGAAACCCTCAGTTTGTTTCCCATAGTCCATAGTCTCTCATGGTTCATCTCCTTCTCTGATATCCCTCCTCTTCATTTTTCCCTTCCTTCTCCTAATGTCCTCCATGCTATTCCTTGTGTTCTGCATATAAGTGAAACCATATAATTGTCTTTCTCTGCTTGACTTATTTCACTTAGCATAACCGCCTCCAGTTCCATCCATGTCGATGCAAATGGTGGGTATTCATCCTTTCTGATGGCTGGGTATAGTCCATTGTATATATGGACCACATCTTCTTTCTCCAGTCATCTTTTGAAGGGCATCTCAGCTTCTTCCACAGTTTGGCTGTTATGGACATTGCTGCTATGAACATTGGGGTGGATGTGCCCCTTATTATCACTACATCTGTATCTTTGGGGTAAATACCCAGTAGTGCAATTGCTGGGTCATAGGGTAGCTCTATTTTTAACTTTTTGAGGAAACTCCATACTGTTTTCCAAGGTGGTTGTACCAACTTGCATTCCCACCAACAGTGTAAGAAGGTTCCCCTTTCTCTACAACCTCTCCAACATTTGTTGTTTCTTGCCTTGTCAATTTTTGCCATTCTAACTGGTGTAAGGTGGTATCTCAGTGTGGTTTTGATTTGAATTTCCCTGATGGCTAATGATGATGAACATTTTTTTCATGTGTCTGTTAGCCATTCATGTCTTCTTTGGAGAAGTGTCTGTTCATGTCTTCTGCCCATTTTTTGACTTGATTATTTGTTTTTTGGGTGTTGAGTTTGAGGAGTTCTTTATAGATCTTAGATACCAGCCCTTTATCTGTAGTGTCATTTGCAAATATCTTCTCCCATTCCATGGGTTGCCTCTTTGTTTTGTTGACTATTTCCTTTGCTGTGCAGAAGCTTTTTATCTTGATGAAGTCCCAAAAGTTCATTTTTGTTTAACATTACATACAGTTCACCAAGGTGTTTTTTTTTTTAAGCAAATTTACAGGGTTACTCCATCATAACAATAATCTACTTTTAGAACATTTTGTTACCCCTGCTGAAAGAAACCCTGTATCTAGGGGCACCTGGGTGATGTGGTGGGTTGAGCTTCTGACTCTTGGTTTTGGCTCAGGTCATGATCTCAGGATGGTAGAATCCAGCCCAGCATTGAGTTGGGCTCTGCACTCAGTGTGGCATCTGCTGGGGTTTCTCTCTCCCTCTTCCTCTGCCCCTCCCGCCCCCTCTCTACCCACCTTGCCCCCCATGCACTTGCTTGTGAGCGTGCATGTGCTCTCTCTCTCTAAAATAAATAAATACATCTTAAAAAAAAAATGAAACCCTGTACCCATCAGCTGTCATTCCCCATTTTTCCCAACCCCTCAACACTAGGCAACCATTAATCTGTCTTTTCCATAGATTTGCCTATTCTGGTCATTTCATATAAATGGCTTCTTGTACTTAGCATAATATTTCAAGATTCATTCTTATAGCATATATCAGAGCTTCATTTTATTTAATTGCTGAATAATATTCCATTTATGGCTATGTCACATTTTATTTATTTACCACTCAATGGGCATGTGGGTTGTTTCACTTTTTAGCTATTATGAATAATGTTGCTATGAACATATGTGTACAAGTTTTGGTGTGAACATATGTTTTCAGTACTCTTAGGTCTAGGAGTGGAGTTGTTGGCTCAAATGGTAACTTAATATTTAAGTTTTAGAGGTAGTACCAAACTGTTTTCTCCAGTGGCTGCACCAACAGTATATGAGAGTCCTAATTTTACCTTCACATCAGCAATGTATGAGAGTTCTAATTTCTCTAGTACTTGTCAAAACTTGTTATTTTCCGTATTATTTTTTTATTTATAGCTACTGAGTATAAAGTGATATCTCATTGTGGCCTTAATTTATATTTCTCTAATGACTAATGATGTTCAGTATATTTTCATGTGTTTATTGACTATTTGTATATTTACTGTGGAGAAAAGTTTATTTAAATCCTTTATTCATTTAAAAAATTGGGTTATTTGTCTTATTGTTGAGTTATAAGAGTTCTTTAAGTCTTATGAGCATTTGATAAAAATAATGTCTGAAAATTACTTAGTACACAGAAGTCCTTGAATGGATATTGGATCTCTTTTCTCATTGTCCTTTTGATTTGGTTTTAATATGCCTTTTTCTAAAGTTCATTGATGATTATATATTTAATATTTTGTTAACTGTAGTTTATTTTGTCAAGAGCCTTCAGCCATACACCTATACCTATATCATCTATATCTATGGAGACTTCAGAGTACTTAGTAATTTCTCAGAAAAATAAGATGCTTAATCAGTCACTCAAATATATGATGTTTATTTCATCTTAACTCAACAACTAATTATTGAGTACCTATTTTTTTCATCATTGTGTTAGAGATAGTCTTGCTAACAGACTGTCTCACTTGCTGGCTCTGATGAAACAAGCTGCCATATTAGGAGCTGCTCCGTGGAGAGACCCATATAGCAAGGAACTGAGTGCAGCCTTTGGCTTACAGCCAACCAGAAACTGAGGAGCTCAATCTGAGAATCTGCATGAAACTGAATTCTTCCAGTTATTATGTTAGCTTGGCATCAAATCCTTCCCAGTCAAACCTTCAGATGAGACCTCAACCCTGGCCAACATTTTGATTGCAGCCTCCTGAGAGACCTGAAGCAGAGGACTTAGATAATCTGTCCCCAAATTTCTGACCCACAGAAATCCATAGAGATAATAAATGTGTGTTATTTAAGCTGCTAAATTTGTGGTCATTTGTACATAACTATAGGTAATTAATAGATAATTAATGTACTATTTTTAAAACACATTAATTCATTTCTTTTTCTCATTTCCCTAGCTCAGGGTTTGTCACCTTTGACACTGTTGACATTTTGGCCCAGGAAATTCCTTTTTGTGGGGCATCCTCTGCATTATAGGATGTTTAGCAGTACCACTGTCCTCTACACACTATATGCCAATTTGAGAAACAAAATGTCTCCAGACATTGTCTAATGTCCTCTCAAGGAATACCCACTTCTCCATATTGAGAACGATTGTGTTCCCTCTGTTTAGAACACATTTACCCATTATTGTTGCTTGATGATATGTTATAATACAGTTCAAATGCTATGTCTCCTGACCTTGACTAAGGAAGATTATATAGACACATTATTTTTACTGGAGACTCCTCTCCAAATTCCTTCTGCACCTACTGTAATGAAGTTGTGTAGTACATGGTGTAATATTTGAGGACGTCATCATTATTATTTTTTATTATGTGTAAGTAAGATTGTGTATGGGTATAAAGACTTTCTGTTACCCAAGGTTTATAGAATATTGATTTGAAATTATGAAATGTGATCTCAAATAATCAGATTTATATAGTCATTGATTTAAGTTGTCAAAATATAGTAGGAAAGGGGAAAACAAGTATTTGCCATTGGATAAAACTTTTCATAAAAATTATGATAAATTTTAAAATATAATCATTGTCAAAAATAATCAAACCTGTTTTACTGCATTTACTAACAACTCCCTACATGTGGACTCTATAAGACATTTTGGCTTTGATATCAAAGCAGTAACATAACTCAATTTCATACATAATTCATTTTGTTTTTGAGCTGTGCCTTCATAAGCACATTTTAATTCATAATTAAGCTAAATTTTATTTAGTTTATTTTATTCTACTTTTGGAGATCATCTATCCTGTCTCTGACTTGAATTTATGAATGCTTTAGTAATGCAATAATGAGACAGTGGAGTAATTTTCTTAAATTAAAAAAAGGGGGGGAATCTCTCATGGGGGAAGGAGCTGCAATGTTCTTGAGTTTCTATGGAAGCTAAACTCCAGTAATCACTATATGAATTAAGATAAAATAATCACTTCCATTTTCTCTAACTTGGAAAATGATATAGATAAAAATTTTCTCTACTTCTTCCACCTTGCAATTAAAAAAAAAAGACCATAATTTGAGAAGAGTGTGTTCTTTCAGTTGGCTATTTATAGATTTTTATGGACTTGAAGGTCAGACTTGACTGCTTTATTAACCAGAGTCTTATGTTGGTATTCTGGTTTTGGTGTTTCAGTTAATTTTTGATAAGGCCAGAAACTAATCATGTATAGAGCTTCAAGTTCACGGGTAGCTTAGAGATAGGGTATATCCCCTACTGATAATATAATGGTGTATAGTATAAGGACTCTAGGTTGCAAGTTCCAAAAAATGAAACTCAAAGTGGCATAAGCAAAATATAAAATTTCATACTTAATGTGACTAAAAGGTCTAGGAAGTATGGCTGGCTTTCAAATACAGTTTGACCCTAAAGCTCAGATGATGTCATCAGGACTCTTTTTCTACATTCATTGGCTCAGTTTTCCATTGTTTTCTACTGTAACTAAGGGCTGAGTTTTTAAGAGCATGGGGGGTGCTGTGTTATATTGCTGGAAAAAGAGAAGGAACAGTTCCCTGAAGAAGAGAAAGGGTTTCAGGAATGTGGAGTGTTCTATGCTGAAGAAGAGATGGGTATGGGACAGACTAAAAATAGATATTTACTTCAGAAGGCAAATTTTAAGCATGTGACCTGGTAAGGCATTTGTAATCAAAGGAAAAGGAGTTTGAATTTAAATTGTTAATTGCATCAGATTTAATAGCTTTATTCATGCATCTCAGCAGTAGGAATATACGTGCCAGGAAGACCAGATGTTTATCCTTCCCTTGAGAAATACTTGTTTTACTTCTACCTGTGTTTACTTCTATAGTATTAACTTATTTCTGCTCCAATTCTAAATGGACACATTGTTTATGTTTCTTAATACAGCTAACAATCTGTTTCTTTAAGATTCTGTATATTTGTGATATATTTCACTATGTGTTTTTGTTGTTGTTGTTTAATTATCAGAGGGAAATTTCTGGACAGGAAGCTAACAGTTGTCCTATTTATCACCTAATCCATTCAGAATTTTAGTTTTGTACATTTTTCTAAGGAGGCAAAAATAATTTTAGCAGAGTAATTTCTTTGGCAAGTACATTCTTTTTTTTTTTTTAAAGATTTTATTTATTAGAGAGAGAGTGCACGAGAATGAGTGGGATGGGGGTGGGGCAGAGGGAGAGGGAGAAGCAGACTCCATGCTGAGCACAGAGCCTGATGTGGGGCTTGATCCCAGGATCCTGGGATCATGAGCTGAGCTGAAAGCAGATGCTTAACCAACTGAGCCACCAAGGTACCCACAAGTAAATTCTTAAGTACCAAATGTACCCTCAAGAGTTACTTAAGAAACCCATTTCGTTCTGCACAAAGCATAGTTTGTCCATGTATAAGGAAATTTAGAGGATTAGGAAGAAATCTATGAAATTGTTTTCACCATCTCCTCTTAATGCAGAAAAATGTAATAGTTGTTGCTTGAGTATTTTTCACTTTATTTTTTCCTTTTACCTTATTCCACCTTTCTCATCATGCTTGACCTCTTTAACCAAGATTTATGATATGGCACCCTCATGCTCATATTTGTCTAACTCCAAAATCTGAAATTATCGCACATGTCACCATCTCTCTCAGCCCTCATCAATTAGTCACTAAATACTATTTATTCTACCTCCTAAAATCTTTTAATCTCCTTACTCCTTTTCACTCCACTGCTACAGGTCTTCACAGTTTCTCAGGTATGTATTATCATCCTCCAAACTGGTTTCTGCTTTCAGTTCCACCTCACTCTCCCAACTCTGGCCCCAGCCCCAGCTCAGTCAAGGTTATCTTTCTGATATGCTGATTTGATTGTATAACTCTTTTTGGATGAATTCTCATAGACTTCAGGATATGGTTCAGATGCCATGGCGTGGCACATAAAGCCCTTTGTGTTGTGGCATCTGACCACTTACTCAGCTCAATTTTCTGCCTTAGTGGCATCTGCATCCTTTGCTCTAGACAAATCAAATGCACCTGCATCTTTTTTTTCATGCAGATCACTTTTGTATGTGACTTTGTCTTTCCTCTTTCTCCTGACTAGCTCAGTAACTCTTACTCTTCCTTCAAAATTTGGTTCCATCATTACTTTTCTTCTAATGGTTCTCAAAATCACTGTCTGGCTGAATTTGATGCTCTTAATCTAGCCTCCTCAGCATAGTACTTCACACTGATATATAATTGTTGATTTGCTTGCTTGTCTCCCATATGATAATGCAATGGCCTTGAGGGTATGGTCTGTCTGTGTCTGGAGTAGTGTTAGGCCCTTAGGAGATGCTCAATAAATATTTAATGACTGAATGTGTGATGGTTAATTTAATGTGCCAGTTTGGCTAGGCTGAAGTCTCCAGTGGCTTGGTCAAATACTAGTCTAGATGTTGCTGTGAAGGTATTTAGTAATGTGACTAACATTTGTAATCAGCTGACTTTCAGTAAAGTGGATTCCCTTCCATAATGTCCATGGGCCTCATCCAATCAACTAAAGGTCTTAAGAGCAAAATTAGAAGTTTTCTGGAGAAGAAGCTATTCTACCTAAAGACTATAACAGAAATCCTGCTTGAATTTCTAGTCTGCTGGCCTGCCCTACAAATTTCAGACTCAACACTGTAACTTTAACTTTTTTTTAAATAAAGATTTTATTTATTTATTTGAGAGAGAGAGCACATGTGAGCACAAGCAGGGGGAGCAGCAGGCAGAGGGAGAGGGAGAAGCAGGCTCCCCACCGATCAAGGAGCCCAGTGTGGGACTTGATCCCAGGGTGGGATCACGACCCAAGCCGAAGGTAGCTGCCTAACTGAATGAGCCACCTAGGTGCCCCTGTAACTTTAACTCTTGTCTGAGTCTCCAGCTGACCAGGCTGCCCTACAGATTTCAGCCTTGCTAGTTCCCACAATCATATGGGGGTTAAAATAAATCTTACTCTATATATCTGTATTTATATCTATCTTATCTTATCTGTTTCTTTAGAGAACCCTAGCTGATACAGAATGTATTAATGAATTGAGGATGTTCTGTAACTATTTTATCCCAAGCATTTGAAGAAATACTATAAATAAGGAAATGAAAGAATACAATTTACCTATATCTAAGTTGAATTAGGCTCTTACAGGAAACTTCTTAAATTTTGTTAACTCTATATGTAAAATTTTTAGTGGACTAAAGTCTGTGACACAAATATTGCATCTTTATAGCAATTCATCAAGTGAAAACAGGGCCTTTCCACTGGAGGTTTAGGAAGGTCAACTTAAATTTTTTTAGTTTTATTTTTGTTTTTTTTAATTGATGTATAGTTGGCATACTAATATAACTAATGCTACTTTAGTTTCAGGTGAACAACAGTGATTTGACAACTCTATATGTTATGCTGTGCTCACCACAAGTATAGCTACAGTTTGTCACCATACAACACTATTACATTATTATTGACTATATTCTGTTATGCTGTACATTTTATCCCTGTGACTTATTCGTTCCATAGCTGGAATCTTGTACCTCTCCCACCACCCTTCACGCATTGCCCATGCCTCTAACCCTACCCCTCTGGCAACCATCAGTTTGTTCTCTGTATTTATGGGTCTGTTTTTGCTTTTGTTTTTCATTTGTTTTGTTTTTTAGATTCCATGTATAAGTGAAATCATAAGGTATTTGTCTTTTTCGGACTTTTTAAAAAATATATTTTATTTATTTATTTGAGAGAGAGAGAGAACATGAGCAGGGGGAGGAGCAGAGGGAGAGGGAGAAGCAGACTCCCCACTGAGCAGGGAGCCCAACACGGGACTCAATCTCAGGACACTGGGATCATGAGCTGAGCCAAAGGCAGACACTTAACCAACTGAGCCACCCAGGCACCCCTGTCTTTTTCTGACTTATTTCACTTAGCATAATACCATCTAAATTCATCCATGTTGTTGCAAATGGCAAGCTCTCGTTCTTTTTTATAGCTAAATAATATTCCATTGTATAGTATAAATATACCAGATTTTCTTTATCCATTCATCAGTTGATTGACACTTAGGTTGTTTCTGTATCTTGGCTATTGTAAATAATGCAGTAAACATAGGGGTGCATATATCTTTTCGAATTGGTGTTCTCATTTTTTGGGGGTGAACACCCAGTAGTGTTTACTGTACATTCCCACCAACAGTGAGGGAGGGTTCCTTTTTCTCTACATCCTCACCAACACTTGGTATTTCTTGTCTTTTTGATACTAGCCATTATGACTAGTGTGAGATGATCTCTCATTGTGGTTTTGATTTGCATTTCCCTGATGATGAGTTACGTTGAGCATCTTTTCATGAGTCTGTTGGCCATCTGTATATCTTCTTTGGAAAAATTTCTAGCCAGGTCATCTGCTCATTTTTAAAATTGGATTATTCATTTTTTTGGTGTTGAGTTGTATAAATTCTTTATGTATGTTGGATATTACCTTCTTGTCAGCTCTATCATTTCCAGATATCTTTTCCCATTCAGTACTTTGCCTTTTCATTTTGTTGATTATGTCCTTTATTATGCAAATTTTATTTTTGATGTAGTCCCAATAGTTTATTTTTGCTTTTCTTTCCTTGCCTGTAGAGTCACATCTAGAAAGGAGTTGCTGAGGCTGATGTCAAAGAGATTACTGTAGGAAACCCAACTTTAAAAATTTGAATTATGGGATCATTATTGATATTCTTGGTTCTAAACTTGTTTTTTATTTATTGATACTTTTGGTGACAGAGTTCCGGTCAGTTGTGAAAAAATAACCTGAAGTTCAAAATGTGGCTTGCTCTCCTTTTTACCCGTTTTTATTAAATGCCAAAAATATGATAAAGCATTAGAGCCCTTTAAGCTAATTTCCATTCATTTCTCTAAAATGCTCTATGAGGAAATGGAGTGCAACAGTGGAATTTTACAGCTATCCACGCATTGACTTGTTCTTTATCTAAGGCATTATTCACCTCAGTGGACAGACTAATTTTCTTTCATCTAGATAACAGAAAAATAGATTTCCCATATGAAGCAAAAATGAGCCAAAGAAAAGATAAATGTGTGCATGTGAACTAACATCTCTGTAATAAGTAGATCTTGAAATTTAAACAATTGCCAAATACCTATGAGATAAGTAAATTTAAAAATAAAGAATTTTTTTTCAAGATTTCATTTATTTGAGAGAGAGCATGAGAGAGAGAGAGAGAGCACAAGGAGGGGGGAGTAGCAGGGAGAGGGAGAAGTAAGCTCCCCACTGAGCAGGGAGTCCCACTCAGGGCTCAATCCCAGGACCCTGAGATCATGACCTGAGCGGAAGGCAGACACTTAACTGACTGAGCCGCCCAGGTACCCTCTTCCCGCAAAATAAACAAATTTTAATGAAAAGATTAGAGTTACAATGGTTGCAACGTAAGCAGTCTTCTAGGTCTCATTTTTGGTATTATCAGGTATTTTTTACTTGATCCACCTTTGTCCATTTGAGCTAAAATTTAACCCAACATTGATTGTGCCTCTGCTATGAATAAAGTCCTATGCTAGATGTTTTGGGTGACTCAAAGATGATATGTAATTTGAAAAAGATTGAGATAGGAATAATAATAGAGCTACAAAAATTTTTTTAGAGGGAAAATAGCTAAAGAGCAAGACTAATTCCAAGCAACAAAAGTTGGGTATGGTTCATGGAGTTGGAACTTGAGCTGGATCATGAGAAATGATCTAGTACTTTGAGTTACAGATATGGGAATAGGGAAGAGGATTTCAAGCATTAGGACACTTTGAGCAGCATAAGGAAGATACAGAAAGCCGGAAAGCACAAAGCAGGAATCCAAGCACAGATAATAGTTTGGAAATTTTAGCACCCAGGAAATAGTTTTAAGGTCACTTGAAGTAATCCAGAGGAACGCTGATGAGAGTCTGAGCTCAGACAGTGGTGATGGGAGGAGGAATAAAAGAGTGCATATGAATGACAGTATAGAAGTATTTGATATTTTAAGGCCTTACATAAGATGAACTTTTTTAAAATGAAATTTTCCCTTTTCATAAACAGACTTTTGCTAATAATCTATACCGAATTTATTTATTTATATATTTATTTTTTTTACATTTTATTTATTTATTTGACAGAGAGAGACACAACGAGAGAGGGAACACAAGCAGGGGGAGTGGGAGAGGGAGAAGCAGGCTTCCCACGGAGCAGGGAGCCCGACGTGGGGCTTGATCCCAGGACCCTGGGACCATGACCTGAGCCGAAGGCAGAAGCCCAACGACTGAGCCATCCAGGCGCCCCTCTATACTGAATTTAAAGAAAAAAATTCAAACCTCACAGAAGTTTAAATAATCACAGTAAAAATACATAAGTATGCACTGATTTTTTTTTTAAAGATTTGATTTATTTATTTATTTATTTATTTGAGAGAGAGAATGAGAGAGAGAGAGAGAGAGAGAAAGAGCATGAGAGGGGGGAAGGTCAGAGGGAGAAGCAGACCCCCCGCCGAGCAGGGAGCCCGATGCGGGACTAGATCCCGGGACTCCAGGATCATGACCTGAGCCGAAGGCAGTCGCTGAACCAACTGAGCCACCCAGGCGCCCCAGTATGCACTGATTTTTTTACCTCTTCCCATAAAAAGGACTCTTCAGAGTGGAAAATATAGTGTAAACTCCAGACTATTATGAAAAGATAAATAAGAAAGTGCTAAGTTGTTTTAAGTTCAAATATTTAGTCTTAATTAAGCTGAATCTCAGGGTATGAAAGAACTTGTGATTATGGTCACAGGCCAATTTGTGATTTTGAAGAGCCCTTCAGAATGGGGATGGAAAGGATGCAGAGATAGATAGCAGCTGTTTCAATTATGGAAAGGATATGTATATGTGTGTGTGTTAGACATGGGTAGGGGAACTGCATTTTTAGGAATAGAATAATGAATTTAACAGCAATTTCTAAAAGATTTCTGGAAGAGAAACTGAAGAATAGATTTTTATGTACATAGAAGTAATGTGTTTAATATTATGAAACATCAAGTGTTCAAAGAACAAGTTATACTCAACTTTGTTCCTTTTTATTTAAATTTTTTCATTATATTACTAGTATATGTTCATTAAAGAAAGTTTGAATCACCCAGAAAAGTGTAACAAAACAAATAATCTACATATAAACTTCATTGACATTTGTGTATATTTCTTGCCCTTACTTTTGGGACTTTTGCATACTATATTTAGAGGTCACATTTATTTAATTAATTATTTCATTTTTAAAGATTTATTTATTTATTTGAGAGAGAGAGAGAGAGGGAGAAGCAGACTCCCTGCTGAGCAGGGAGCTTTGTCACTGGACTCAATCCCAAGACCCTGGGATTATGACCTGAGCCTAAGGCGGAATTTAACCATCTGAGCCACCCAGGTGCCCCTAGAGGTCATTTTTAGATTTAATTTTTATTAAGTCAAAAAAAAAATACAAATATCATTTGTTTTAAAACATTTTATCAAATAGTTCTTCAAGGCTCATAATGGAAGTTAACAGTCTCTTGACCTATTCTTTTCAATCCTAGAAGCAACTACTTTTGAACTGTTTCTTTTTGGGGGAGTGAACTTACTTTTGTATTTATAAATAACACACTTTTACTGTGATGATGTGACTTTTAAGATTTATTGACTTTTTATTGTGAGAGATTGTTGCAGGGTTGCAGGGTTCTTGTCTCACAAAGGATGAATCTTCCAGACACAAAAGGGTGAAGTGAAGTGAAAGTTTATTAAGTGAAGGTGAGAACAGAACAGAAAAAAATTCTCTAGAGTGAGAGGGGTCCAGAATGGGTTGCCACTGAGAGTTTTTATGGTTGGTCTCTTATAGAAAACTGACTGGGGAACTTGGTAAATATCTTGTCTATAACATTTAAGATAAATAAGGTGGATTTATAAATATTGTGAAAATATCTTGTCTATATTTAGAACAAACAGGGTGGGTTTGTTACTATCCCTTCACTCTGGTTAATCTCTTGTCTGTAACATTTCTCCACATCTGGGATTTCTGTGAGCCTGGTTGTGTAGCCCCCTGTGTGAGCCTAGTCATATAGTCCCGTCCATGTTTTTTCCTATCTAGCCTCACCTGTTCCTTACTCAAGATGAGAATTTGCTGCTCTGTCCAACACTGCCCTTTATCCCACCCTCCATTTATACATAAACCCACATCCACCATGTTTCCTCCCATGTTATTATGCCACGTTTTTTTTTTCAGGATTTATTTATCTATTTTAGAGAGAGAGCTCAGAGGGGAGGGGCAGAGGCAGAGGGAGAGAGAATCTTTTTTTTAATTTAATTTTATTATGTTATATGAATCACCACACATTACATCATTAGTTTTTGATGTAATGTTCCATGATTCATGGTTTGTGTATAACACCCAGTGCTCCATGCAGTACGTGCCCTCTTTAATACCCATCACCAGGCAAACCCATCCCCCCACCCCCTCCCCTCTAGAACCCTCAGTTTGTTTCTCAGGGTCCATAGTTTCTTGTGGTTCATCTCCCCCTCCGATTTCCCCCCCTTCCTTTTTCCCTTCCTACTATCTTCTTTCTCTCTCTCTCTCTTTTTTTTAACATAGAATGTATTATTTGTTTCAGAGGTACAGGTCTGTGATTCAACAGTCTTACACAATTCACAGTACTCACCATAGCACATACCCTCTCCAATGTCTATCACCCAGCCACCCCATCCCTCCTACCCCCCACCACTCCAGCAACCCTCAGTTTGTTTCCTGAGAATAAGAATTCCTCATATCAGTGAGATCGTATGATACATGTCTTTCTCTGATTGATTTATTTCACTTAACATAATACCCTCTAGTTCCATCCACATCGTTGCAAATGGCACGATTTCAGTTTTTTTTATGGCTACATAATATTCCATTGTGTGTGTGTGTGTGTGTGTGTGTGTGTGTGTGTGTGTGTGTGTATACATATATATATACACCACACCTTCTTTATCCATTCCTCTGGTGATGGACATCTTGGCTCTTTCCATAGTTTGGCTATTGTGGACATTGCTGTTATAAACACTGGGGTGCACGTACCCCTTCGGATCACTACATTTGTATCTTTGGGGTAAATACCCAGTAGTGCAATTGCTGGGTCATACGGTAGCTCTATTTTCAACTTTTTGAGGAACCTCCATACTGTTTTCCACAGTGGTTGCACCAGCTTGCATTCCCAACAACAGTGTAGGGGGGTTCCCCTTTCTCCACATCCTCGCCAACATCTGTCATTTCCTGACTTGTTAATTTTAGCCATTCTGATTGGTGTGAGGTGGTGTCTCACTGAGGTTTTGATTTGGATTCCCCTGATGCCAAGCGATGTTGAGCACTTTTTCATGTGTCTGTTGGCCATTTGGATGTCCTCTTTGGAAAAATGTCTGTTCAAACTCAACACCCAAAGGGAGAGAGAGTCTTAAGCAGACTCTGTGCTCAGGGCAGAACCTGACACGGGGCTCAATCTCATTACTCTGAGATCATAACCTGAGCTGAAACCAAGAGCTGGACACTTAACCGACTGTGCCACCCAGGCACCCCACATAATTTTTTAATAAATAAATATTTAGTGTCTATGTCGTTATGATGATTGTATAAACATTTCTAATTCAGCTCTTGAGTATACTATAGTTTTATTTTCTTTCTTCTAAAACTTTTTGTTTTAGTGGATAACTTTTTTGTTTTGTTTTTAATGTACTTGTCATTAAATAAATTGCTTATTAATCATTCAAACACATAAACCAATCCCTCAGTTTCATTGTTTTCTTGGTGACAGATTTGGGTGACATATATTGGTGGTAATTCTGGAGCCATCTGATCTTATGCTCCAGTGTGGATAAGTTACTCTCTGAGCCTGCTGCTTGGCTGGCTTCCTGGGCTTTTCTTCCCTTCACAGTCAAAGGGAAGATAATCCTAAGGATTATCTTTACCTTTTTCCTGACTTGGTTCCCCTTTTCTCTGGATTTCATGTTTCCCTATTTGTAGGTTTATTCCCTTGTTTTGATGGAACACATGCTTTAATGGCTTCCTGAGAAGTAATTCATCAAAGTATACTTTTTCAGACTTATATGTCTGAAAATGTCCTTATTTTGCCTTTACTCTTGATTGATAGTTTCCAGGCATAGATGTCTAGGTAAGGAATATTTCTCCCTTAGAATTTTGAAGGTGTTTCTCTACTTCTCTCTTTTTTGGTTTATCATATCCTCTTTTTGAATAAAGGCAAATAAAAGTAAGTATGTATACATGTATATATAGAGTCCAGTTAATTCTTGGGTTTTAGTCTTAACTGTACTTTTGTCCCATCTCCAGTAATAGAGTCTTTCTGGGATTATATGGTATAAATCAGCTAATGTTTTGGCTCTGTCAGCCATATTTTTTTGTTCTATGTTGGTTACTTTTCAAATTCAAAATTTTATTTTAATCACCTCTTGTTGCCTATCTTCTTTTCCATATGTTTTGTCCTTTTGATTTTATGACTCTAAGAAATTACTGGTATTGTAGTGGGATTTTGTGAGGGAATTAAACTCTCATGTGTTCAGTATGCTACTGGTTGGTCTCTCAAAGTTTTTCTTCCACTTAATATTCTGTGAAAGTCCCTATATTATTACATATTTTTATATAAACATTAGTTAAATAAAAATCAGATATTTGTTTAATATTGCATGAAATTGCCATTTTTCTTAACTTTTCTTTGTTGTATATTTCAGGGTTTTTTTTTTATCACCAATGAACATGTTTCCATAAAAAATTTGTTTAGTATGTGGAAAATGATGTCAACTAAGAAGGAATTTACTAATGGTAGGCTGCAGGATCATATATTTGGCCTTGTCCTATTAACATTTTCTTAGTGACTTTTGAAGTAATTTTTCAAAAGCCTCTTCTGCCTGTAGGATAAGGTTTAAGACAGATTCAATTTATTTTTCATGATTCCAGAAGGCATAACTTGGATAAAGGTTTTAGGAGACAGATTTTAGTTCAATAAAAGAAAAAAATTCCAATATTTAGTCATTCAAAAAA
The DNA here is from genome assembly GCF_003265705.2 of Callorhinus ursinus. Classification (NCBI taxonomy): domain Eukaryota; kingdom Metazoa; phylum Chordata; class Mammalia; order Carnivora; family Otariidae; genus Callorhinus; species Callorhinus ursinus. The sequence continues at coordinate 76,398,039 of NW_027397063.1, forward strand.
GAAATGGGGCTGCATAGTGTGAAAGTAGGCTCCCCTTTCCTAAACAATGAGCTCTAGGAGGGTGGGTGACCATCTGGTTCCCTAAAATCCAGCACTAAATAAACATTTAATGTTGAAAGAATTTACGCTAATTTATTATCAGAGTTGTTATAGTAATAGAGATACCTGTTCTTAGTGAAAAATTTACCTATAAAATCCCTTGTATCTCTGAAATCTTCTCCATCTGAATGGAGATCCTAAAAGTTAATAACCTATAACAGGAGAAAAATGAATTCAGTATTTCAGTCTTCTTTTATGACATCTATATAGAACTGTTACCATTAGTGATACCAAGTTAGATAGATAACTCACTTAGCTATATTGTTTGTTTTACTAGTCAGAAGATTAATGACCTAATTTGCTTTAGCCATGCTTCACGTGGCTCCATCTTTTCTCCCCTGTAATCACAGGCCATTGTTCTCTACTTAAAGTTGATTATAGAGAGAGTTGTTTTACCCCTCTTGGTATCCTTTTAATTTAGCAGAATCATTTCATTTTGATCATTCTTCTGTCAAAATAATGAAAAATCAAATTATGTAATCAAATATAAAACTTAATCATTCATTTTTGTATTTTACAATTTTATCATTTTATGTTAACAACTTCCTTGCATGTATATTTGTCTTTTTTCTTAATATACACATTTTGCCTAAATGGTCATCATTATTTTACCTTAGTTACATGCTTAGAATGGCATAGGAATTACATGGAATTTATAGACAGCAAACCTTCAGTTCTTTATAAACTATCTGATACTACTCTGAGTGTAAAGCTGAAAATTGTAACAATTTTTATAGTCCCTGAGAGAGACATAACCCTTACTCTCTCTTGTATTGCTAGATAGTCATTCTGGTTTCACTGACTTATAACCAACCATTTTAAAGTTGAACATGGAATTAGTAATTCTTGAAAACATTTCTCTGGGCCCTTTTAAGTAGATTTCATCTAAATCTAAACCCTCATACCACTTCCTCAGGACTTCTTACATCCTTTATCACTTTGACCTTGTATTTGTTATGGCTAGAAAGAGCTACGTCTCTCCAGGGCAGGATGCATGACTGAATAACTTTGGGTCTCCCCGAAAACCCCTACCAGAGGTCAATAAATATTTGTGAAATAGATTAAATTAAGTGTATTTAAATCCATATTTTTGTGGTGATAAAAACACATTATGTAAATATAACAGAGAAAATAATATTTTATTAACTGACATCAGAATTTCTGTTGGGAAGGGAACTTCCTTATTTAGAAAAATACCTTCATAAACTGCTTTGTCAGGTGGAAAGGTGATGCCTCTAGGGAAAGCATGAATAAGAAATAAATAGGGATTTCTGGCTGTAGGTGAGCAAAAACAGAGCAAGGGAGAAAGTAGATGAAGGTGACTATGTTGGAAGGAGAAGTTGCCAAACCACATGGCAGAAAGCCTCAGGCTCTAAAGGAAGTGGGAAATTCCAGCTTTGGGGTGGTTAATAATGCCCAAGAATACATATGACTAATATTCTAGTTGAAATTGTTTGTGTTGCTTTATGTGAACCCCCTTACTATACAACTCTAGGAGACATGGTTCACTGAATACAATAATATATTGTACCCACCACTATGAGCCCAAACCTCCATTCAAGGCTGCTACAGAAACATACCTTGAGTACGTAGTTTGGAGAAGGAGTAATCAAGGAAATTAGGCTGAGTCCTATATTTGGTTTGGTATAGAGTAGGAAGAAGAGAAAAGCTATAGAAACTGAGGCATAAAAATCAGAGATTTGGAACTGTCAGTGAGAATTAGCAGAAGTCATTGGATTTCACATAGCACTTGGGCTAATGGATAGTCCTTCTAATTTTATTTAAACTTAAAGGCAGTGTGAATTCAGATGATACCTGGGTTACATAGGTATGGCTGAGATTATCAAAGCTCTAAGTCCTCTTCACCTCCGCAGTGACAAGAAATTCAATTTTCTGACAACTGGCCAAAAATTGGGTTGTGGCCAGAAAGATACCAAATCATATAACCTGTGAGATTTAAGTAAGTAGCCTCATGAAAAAGCTAGCTCTATTAGAAAGAAGCATACTGCATGCCAGGCACTCTTTAAGGACTTCACATACATTATATATGGACCTTATATATATTAACTCTTCACAACAAACTTACAAGTAGGTAGGTTGTTATCCTAATTTGACAGAAGGCAAACTGAGGCATGGAAACATAAGTCAGTGGCTTAACACTCCAGAGCCAGTGAATAGCAGGGCTAGAATTTAAACCAAGGTAGTCTAGTTCCAGAGGCCATGTTCTTAATAACTATGCATATTCTGCCCTTCTGTACTTTTCAGCATAGTCTGAAAAAGGCCTAAACCACAAAGGAAAGTGAAACCATCTTAAGGTTTTAAGTAAAAAGAAAAATTCCTGGGGTATCCAGGAAGATTTGTCACTAATCTCAGAGCATGTGCTAGAGGGGCAGGGATCTTTGGGGACTTCTCCAGGAACAAAGGAGCTGGTAGGTGCCATTTCCCTCCCCTGCCCCCAAGCCTAGATACATGGACACTTGCAGGAACCAGCACAGTACAAATACTCGCCACCTTGAATGCTAACAGCATGATCCACTCCGGGAGAAACACACCCTCTATTATGGACTGGGCAGGAGTTCTCCCAGGTGGTTGCAGGCCCCCTCCCATAACAGATTAGTGCCAGACCTTGCTGGCATCACATACCCTGCCCACATGTTATCCTGTGGACCTGCCCCCTCCAATACACCCTTGGCCAGAGCCCATCCAAAGTGGTGCCACAAGCCTGGCAGTGTGCAAACAACCCTGATAGGCCAGCACCACTCCAAAGTGACTCCTGCCCCAGGGAGAGGGGAAAATAACCACACACATCGTTCCAACTATGGCCCCAGGAGTGGGCTGGGAGCAGACATTGGGTATAACTTCAGGTCCCACACATCAGTGAAAACTCAGGGGACAACACAGGGAAAGCACCCTACAGTTTGGTGCTACTGTCTCTGGCAAATGCCTTGTCTAACTCAACTCAAGCCCAGGGTGACCCTAGACTGGATCACTAACAACACAGGGACCAAACCCTGCCCACAACAAGCAAAGAGAGCCATTCAGACAACTGGACTAAAAGCAAATGTGGCTCAGCCACAACAATATATACAACACACATAATAGACACCCCTGAAGCATCAGGTTTTAGTGAACAGGGGACATTGCACTGCAGGGCACTACAGGACTTCTTCTTCATAAGACCACTACTTTCAAGAGCAGGAGACATAGCTGACTTTCCAAACACAGAAACAGACACAGAAATTTAGACAAAATGAGGAGACCAAGCAATATGTCCCAAACAAAAGAGCAGGTCAAAATCACAGAAGAGACTTAAGCAAAATGGAGATAAGTAATATGTTTGGTGGAGAATTTAAAGTAATTATCATATTCACTGGACTTGAGAAAAAAGTGGATATCAGTGAGACCCTTAACAATGAGATAAAAAAAGAACCAATCAGAGATGAAGAATACAATAAATGAAATAAAAAATACTCTAGATGGAATAAATAGTAGACTATATGAAGCAGAAGAATGAATCCACAACCTGGAGGATAGGTTAATGGAAAGTAATTAAGTTGAACAGGTGAGAGAAAAAATGTTATACAAAATGAGAATAGTCTTAGGGAACTCAGTGACACCATCAAGTGTAATAGCATTTGCATTATAGGGATTCCAGAAGAAGAAGAACAAGAAAAGGGAGCAGAACATTTATTTGAAGAAATAATAGCTGAAAACTTCCTGAATATGGGGAAGGAAACAGAAATCCAGATCCAGGAGGCACAGAGAACTCTCAACAAAATCAACCTAAGGAAGTCCATACCAAGACACATAGTAATAAAAATGTCAAAAAGCAGTGATAGAGATTTTTTTTAATATATATATTTTTAGATTTTTTATTTATATTTTGAGAGAGACACAGAGAGAGAGAGCACAGAGGGAGAGTGAGAGGGAGGAGCAGACTCCCTGCCAAGCAGAGAGCCCCATGTGGGGCTCAATCCCAGGACCCTGAGATCATGACCTGAGCCAAAAGCAGATGCTTAACCGACTGAGCCACCCAGGAGCCCCTAAAGAGAGAATTTTAAAAGAAGCAAGAGAAAATAAAATAATTACATACAAGGGAAATTATATAAGGCTATCAGCTGATTTCTCAGCAGAAACTTTGCAGGCCAAAAGCGAGTGGCATGATATATTTTTAGTACTGAAAGAAAAAAACCTACAACCAAGAATGCTCTATCCAGTAAGGCTTTCATTAGAGATTAGATTAGGCAGATTAGAGAGAGAGATAGAGTTTCCCAGACAAACAAAAGTTAAAGGAATTCATGAACATTAAACTAGCCCTACAAGAAATGTTAAAGGGGACTCTGAGTGGAAAGGAAAGAATATAAGCAGGAGTAAGAGAAGTAGGAAGCACCCCATAAAAGCAGTAAAATTAAGTATATCTATGAAAATCAGTCAAGAGATTCACAAAATAAAGGGATGTAAAGTATGACACCATATACCTAAAACGTGAGCAGGAGGAGGAGTGAAGAATGGATTCAAATTTAAGCAACCATCAACTTAATATAGACTGCTCTATGCATAAGATGTTATATATAAACCTAATCGTAGCTATAAATCAAAAACCAGTAATAGATGTCAAAAAATAAAGAGAAAGGAATCCAAATATATCACTAAAGAAAGCCAGCAAATCATGAGAGAAGAGAGCAAAAGAAAGGAACAGAGCAGAGCTACAAAAACAACCATAAAACAAGTAACAAAATGGCAATAAGTACATACCTACAAATAATTACTTTGCATGTAAATGGACTAAACGCTCCAATGAAAAGACTTGGGGTGATGGAATAGATAAAAAAACAAGACCCATCTGTATGCCGCCTACAAAAGACTCATTTCAGACCTAAAGACAAATGCAGATTGAAAGTGAAGGGATGGAAAAGCATTTACCATGCAAATGGAAGTGGAAAGAAAGCCAGGGTAGCAATAGTTATATCAGATAAAATAGACTTTAAAACAAAGACTGTAACAAGAGACAAAGAAGGACACCATATAGTCATAAAGGGAAAAATCCAACCAGAAGATATAATAACTGTAAATATTTATGCACTCAACATGGGAGCACTTAGATACATAAAGCAGCTAATAACAAACATAAAGGAAGTAATTGATAGTAATATAATAACAGTAGGTGACTTTAACAACCCACTTACATTGAGGGATACAAAATCAACGAACAGTGGCTTTGAATGATACATAGGACCGGGTGGAGCTAACAGATATATTCAGAACATTCCATTCTATCATTTTCAAGTGCACATGGAACATTCTCCAGACTAGATCACATATTAGGCCACAAAATAAATCTCAATAAATTAAGAAAATTCGAAGTCATACCATGCATCTTTTCTGACCACAATACTATGAACTAGAAGTCGACTCTAAGAATAAATCTGGAAAGAACACAAATACCCAGAAGTTAAATGACATGCAACTAAACAATGAATGGGTCAACCAAGAAATCAAAGAGGAAATAAAAAAAATACATGGAGACCAATGAAAATGAACACACAATGGTTCAAAAATCTTTGGGATACAGCAAAAAGCTGTTTTAAGAGGGATGATTATATAGCAATCCAGGCCTACCTCAAGAAGCAAGAAAGATCTCAAATAAACAGCCTAACCTTATACCTAAAGGAGCTAGAAAAAGAACAATCAAAACCCAAAACCAGCAGAAGGAAGGAAATAATAAAGATTAGAGCAGAATAAACAAAATAGAAACTAAACAACAAACAAAACAACCCTAATAGAACAGAAAATGAAACCAGGAGCTGGTTCTTTGAAAAGATCAATAGAAATGATTAACTTCTAGCCATACCTCATCAAAAAAAGAAAGAGGGGACTCTGGGGTGCCTGGGTGGCTTGGTTAGTCATCCAGCTCTTAATTTTGCCTCAGGTCACGATCTCAGGGTTGTGAGATCGAGCCTTGTGTTGGGCTCTGCACCAAGCATGGAGACTACTTAAGATTCTCTCTCTCCATCTCCTTCTGCCCCTTCCCCTGCTGCTCAGTCTCTTTTTCTCTCTCTCTAAAAAGAGAGAGAGAGAAAGGACTCAAAGTCAGAAATGTAAGCGGAGCAATAGTCAACACCACAGAAACAAGGGTTGTAAGAGAATATTATGAAAAATTATATGCCAACAAATTGAACAACCTAGATGAAGTGAATAAATTCCAAGAAACATATAAATTCCCAAAACTGAAACAGGAAAAAATAAAAAATTTGAACAATCTGATAGTCAGCAAAGAAATTGAATCAATAATCAAAGAACTTCCAATAAACAAAAGTCCAGGACCAGATGGCTTCAAAGGCAAATTCTACCAAACATTTAAAGAAGAGTTAATACCTATTCTCAAACTACTCCAAATAGAAAAGGAAGTAAAACTTCCAAATTCATTCTGTGGGGCCTGCATTACTTTGATATCAAAACTAGATAAAGACACTACAAAAAAAAAAAAGAGAGAGAGAGAACTACAGGCCAGTACTTTTGATGAACATATGTGCAAAAATCCTCAACAAAATATTGGTAAACTGAATCCAACAATACATTAAAAAAATAATTCCCCATGTTCAAGTGGTATTTATTCCTAGAATGCAAGGGTGGTTCAATAGTCACAAATCAATCAATGTGACATATCACAGCAACAAGAGAAAGGGTAAAAACCATATGATCATTTCAGTAGATGCAGAAAAAGCATTTGATAAAGTACAACATCCATTCATGATAAAAGCCTCAACAAAGTAGGTCTAGAGGGAACATATCTCTTATATGAAAAATAAAGTCCTTATATGAAGAACTCACAGTGAACTTCATACTCAATGGTGAAAAACTGAGAGCTTTTCCATTAAGATCAGGAAAAAGAAAATGTTGTCCACTCTCGCCACTTTTATTCAACATAGTACTGGAAGTCCTAGCCACAGCATTCAAACAAAAAGAAAGAAAAGGCATCCAAATTGGTAAGGGAGAAGTAAAACTTTCAGTGTTTGCAGATGATATGATACTATATATAGAAAACCCTAAAGACTCCACCAAAAAACTACTAGAGCTGATAAATGAATCCAGTAAGGTCACAGGATACAAAATCAATGTACAGAAATCTGGTGCATTTCTATACGCTAATAATGAATCAGCAGAAAGAGAAATTAAGAAAGCAATCCTAATTACCATTGCACCAAAAACAATAAAATACCTAGGAATAAACAACTAAGAGATGAAAAGCCTGCAGCATGAAAACTATAAAACATTAATAAAAGAAATTAAAGAGGACACAAAGAAATGGAAAGACATTCTTTGCTGATGGATTGAAAGAACAAATATTGTTAAAATGTTTCTACTATCTAAAGCAATCTACAGATTTAATACAATTCCTATCAAAATATCAACAGCACTTTTCACAGAACTAAAACAAATAATCTTAGAATTTGTATGAAACCACAAAAGACCCCAAATAGCCAAGGCAATCTTGGAAATCTGGAGGTATCTCAGTTCTAGATATCAAGATAGTCTACAAAGCTGTAGTAATCAAAATTGTATGGTACTGACACAAAGTCAATGGAACATATAGATGGCATAGATAGACACATAGATCAGTGGAACAGAACAGAGAGCCTAGAAATAAACACATGATTATATGGTCAATTACTCTTTGATAAAGGAGGCAAAAATATGAAATGGGAAAAGACAGTCTCTTCAACAAATGGTGTTGGGAAAACTGAACAGCTCTATGCAAAAGAATGAAACTGGACCACTTTCTCATACTATACACAAAAATAAATTCAAAATGGAGTAGAAACCTAATGTGGAACAATAAAGACCTAATGTGGAACCATAAAAATCATAGAAGAGAATACCAGCAGTAATTTCTGTGACATTGGCCATAGCAAATTCTTTCCAGATATGTCTCCTGTGGCAAGGGAAACAAGCAAAAATAAACTACATCAAAATAAAAAGCTTCTGCACAGTGAAGGAAACAGCCAACAAAGGTAAAAGACAACCTACCGAATGGGAGAAGATATTTGCAAATGACATATCCAAAAAAGGATTAACATCCAAAATATATAAATAATTTATATACAACTCACCCTCCCAAAAAACAAATAATATGATTAAAAATGAGCAGAAGGTATGAACAGACATTTCTCCAAAGAAGGCATCCAGATGGCCAACAGACACATGAAAAGATGATCAACATCACTCATCATCAGGGAAATGAAAATTAAAACCACAATGAGATATCACCTCACACCTGTCAGAATGGCTAAAATCCAAAACACAAGAAGTAACAAGTGTTGGCGAGGATATGGAGAAAAAGGAACCCTCATATACGCTTTGTGGGAATGCAAACTGGTGCAGCCACTGGGGAAAACAGTATGGAAGTTCCCCCCAAAATTAAAAGTATGATGCAGTAATTTCACTACTGGTATTTACTGAAAGAAAATAAAAACACTTGGGGCGCCTGGGTGGCTTGGTTGGTTAAGCATCTGCTTTCAGCTCAGGTCATGATTCTGGAGTCCTGGGATGGAGCCCCGAGTTGGGCTCCCTGCTCAGCAGGGAGTCTGCTTCTCCCTATCCCTCTGCCCCTCCCCCCTGCTCATGTTCTCTCTCTCTCGCCAATAAATAAATAAAATCTTTAAAAAAAAGAAAATAAAAACACTAATTCAAAAAGATATGCACCCTTATGTTTATTGCAACATTATTTACAATAGCCAAATTATGGAAGCAGTTCAAGTGTCCATTAATAGATCAATGAGTAAGGAAGAGGTGGTACACACACACACACACACACACACACACACACACACACACACACACAATGGAATAGTACTCAGCCATAAAAAAGAATGAAATCTTGCTATTTGCAACAACATGGATGGATCTAGACAGTATTATGCTAAGCAAGATAAGTCAGTCAGAGAAAGACAAATACCGTATGCTTCACTCATATATGGAATTTAAGAAACAAAACAAACAAAGGAAAAAATAGACAAACCAAAAAGCAGACTCTTAACTATAGAGAATAACTGATAGAAGAGGTGGGGGGATGAATGAAATAGATGAAGAGGATTAAGAGTGCACTTATCATGATGAGCACTGAGTAATTTATAGATTTGTTGAATCACTATATTGTACACCTGAAACAAATATGACACTATATGTTAACTATACCAGAATTAAATTTTTTAAAAAATTGCAATGTCATGTATGAATACTACATATAATGGTCCAGTGGAACTGGATAATGCCTTGTCAACTCTTTTGAGTTGAAAGATGGAGAGTACTGTAAGTCAAACTTTGAAGGACATTTCCTATACTCTGAATATTCTCTTAGTGATGTAATGAGCTGTGAGGGAAATCAGATGCTGGATTGGGTAACCCCTCAGCTTCAGCCAGACTTAAATTTTTTTTAGCATCTGCATATATTATTATTTTAACATGTCATCTGTGCACACTAAATTCATCATGTAAAGAAGGCTTAGGATGTTCCTCTTTGTTATTAATCCCCAGTGTGTCCAAAGGCAAGAGTGAGAGAGGAACTGGCAAGTAAATTAAAGGCCTTGGATCAGTGTGTATAGGAAACTAAATGGTGGTAGTCCATCTATCACCCACACCTTCTGACAATTTCAGTGCAATTACACTAGGCTCAAGACAGTAAATATAAAGTGTTATACAAACAGATTTAAAATGGGTGAGTTGGAAGCCCATAGCACTTTTCCAGGATTAATACAACAGCCATTGTGAAGAGACAGGGAATCGCAGTGTATGTTTAATTTCCAAGAAATAGCAATTTGAACAGCAGCTCTACCATGTGATATAATAATATTATTTTCCTTTTATAGTTCAAAACATAATGATTCCTTCCCAGGAGGGCAAAGATCTTTGTATTAGGGAAAGATTATTGTGATAAAGGCAGGAAAAGACAAGCTAAAAAAGGCAAAACAAGATCATCTAAAAAGAAAACTTCAATTTGTGAAAAAGAAAATACTTAAGACTATATTGTATATCCTTCTAAAAACTGTAATGGGTGCCTAGGGGAAGGGGTAAAAATGATGAGGAAGGAAGGAAGAATAACATGAAAACCACAGTCCTGATCCCACTGGAGAAATGTTGGTCCAGCTTGAGATAGATCTGAGTGATAGTAATTGATACTGAGACCCAGGAGATGTCATCCAATTTTCCATAACAAGGTTGTAAGTTTTAAAGAACCTTCTTTTTGTCTTCCTTTCCTTTTTCTCTCCCTTCCCTTCCCTTCCCTTCCCTTCCCTCCCCTCCCCTCCCCTCCCCCTCCCTCTCTTCCTTCCTTCCTTCCTCTCTTTCCCCCTCCCTCTTTCCCCCTCCCTCTTTCCCTCCCTCCCTCCCTTCCTTGAATAATGGAGTGCTCGTTGCAGAATGGAGGCCTAAGCATTTCTTCACCAGCTTCTCTTGAGTGATTTGTGTGGAAAGAGTCCAGTGCTAGATACCATAAAGCTGTGAAAACAAGATTTTGACTCTGCCCTCAGGGAACTTAACAGTTTTATAGGGGAGATGACCTATACTTAAAATAATATTTAAAATTTAGAAAATGGCAAACCTGAAAACGTAGCTCAGATAGAGGGCCATAGGGGCTTAGAGTTAGGAAAGATTACTTGTCAGTGAAGATGTGAGAAGGATTTATGGGGAGTTCAGGAGGGTGTCCCAAAAAGAGTGAATAATAATTGTGTTTGGCTAGAACCTAGAGTATTATGTAACGTTATTTCATGTGGTTGAAGTTCAGGGTTGGAAAAATGGTCTCTTCTCTGTGGTAGATTAAAATATTTGGGATTGACTGGAGCATGATTTAGTAGCTTTGAGCCTGGTTTAACTCTTTTATAGGCTTTAGGCAATAGCAGACTACTCTTCTCTTTTTTGTCTTAGCCTGGATTCATTTCATGGTGTTATGGCAGACTCAGGCACAACTCAGATATGTTTAGTTCTAAAAGATAGAGATTTGCTTTAAAATTAAAAAAACCCTTGGATGACACATACTATAAGAAATTCAATTTAGTTTTAACATATATGTATTAATGTTGGATAGAAGATTGGTTAGAGGCAAATCTATTAATATTTAATAACGCCTGCTTTTTATGAGACTGCATGCTCATAAATAATCACAGTGAAGAATTAGAGGGCACCTTACGTTACATAATATGAAATATCTTAAAGAAAGTTAATTTTGAATTCTGCTTTAGGTTTTTACCATTTAGGTTGTGCTTACATAATAATTCAAGGCTCAGGAGACCTTTAAATCATTTGGATATATATATTAAATATAAACATTCTCTAGCAATTTATAAAACTAGGGGAAAGAAGTCTAATCAACCCTAAGGCTCCTATCTTAGTGATTTAGTTACTTAATGTCCCTAGCAACCTTGATCAAGTCTTGGTTTTCAATCGTTACAAAAGGTACAGACTTTCCCCCTCTTAATGGGGGAAATAATAGTGAATATCTTCTCAATATCTCTCCTATTCTTCTTCCTCTTATTTCTCTAACAAGTGCCAGATCTAATTCAGACCCTCATTATTTCTTCTTTGGTCTCTAACAAGAACCTCCTAAATGGTCTCACTGCCTTCTGTTTCTTTTCTCTGTCATCCAACCTACCTCCTGAGGACTAATCTTGCTAAAACAAAGCATGGATCATGTCATCTTCTTGCACAAAATCCTTCAATAATTTTGTACTACAATCTGATCTAAGCTCAGATAGCTTGCCTTGATTTGCTAGGCAAATCGATCACAATCCAGTTCCTTCATATATTTTATAGGCTTTAGTCAAACTTGATAACTTCTCTGTAAGCATTCCCACCTCTACACTTAAGGATGTGCTATTTGGAAAGTCCTCCCTACAAAGTCTGACCTTAGCAAGTGCTTTTACTCTAACTCTACTATGGCCCATCCCAGTCCAGCCAAGTGGAAGTGAGTTCTCCTTCCTCTGAATTCCCAAATTCTTTCTTTGAGCTAGCCTTATAGCAGTTATCACTGTCTGCCTTGCATTATAGTGATTTGTCCTATGCCACAAAATCCTTGAAGACCAAGATCACATCTCGTCATCCCTATATCTCCCACAGTACCTATCCCAGTGGCCTGCACATTGTCATTGCCTAATAAATTCTGTTGCTTGGAAAGTATATTTAATGCAATATTCACGTGCACAAAGGTAGCAATTGCTATACATCTTATTGGGAGAAACTGGGGACTTCTAATAACTTTTGATTACTCATCCTGAAACTCCTTACTCATTTTAGATCATACTTTAATGTAAAATATTTTAATTAGAGTTGATAAAACTGGACACAATATGAGAAGAGTGGCAGAAAAGGAAATGCTACAGATTGTACTTGTGAATTTATTGAGCTCAGGATAACGAAGCAGCATCTGTTCCAGAAATATCTACTAGTTAAGACCCAAGAAGTCAAACATACCTAACGATCCTGCATATCACATTTTTTTCAGCAGGAGGTGTCAAGAAGAAAAGGAGCAACCTACCATCTGCTAAGCCATCTGTTTCATAAGACCTATTCCTAGTACCATCAGGGTTTTCATTTCTTTAAAAAAAAAATTAACATCGTCAAAGACCCCCAAATTAGAGCATATGATAACATTATCTAATAGCCATCTCAGTTAGCAGCTTTATTTTTCTCAAAGTTGTTTTCCTATTGAATTATGTTCTTTACAATGTGTAGTATAGAAAGAACACAATCTATGCATCAGAAGTGTGGAATCTGAATCCTAACTCGGTTTCCTACTAACTTGTCTAGGGTAGTTGCCTACATCTGACCTTAAACTTCTTCCCATGTAAAATGGAAATAATACTGAGTGGGGGGATGGAGTAATTGGGTGATGGGCATTAAGGAGGGCACTTAATGTAATGAGCCCTGGGTGTTATATGCAACTCATGAATCACTAAACTCTACTTCTGAAACTAGTAAGACACTATATGTTAATTAATTAATTGAATTTAAATTTAAAAAATTGAAATAATATTTACCTCACAGGATGGGAGCTAAAATGTAAGCCCCTTGAGAAAGCAAGAATCTTCATCTGTATTGTTCACTGATGCATCCCAAGCACCCAGAACATTATTTGGCACATAGATGTTCAATAAATACTTGTTAATGTAGTAATATTGAAATAAAATTGATACCTATAAATACGCTTTGAAGACGGTTATCCAAATAATAGAATCTTAGGATTAGAAGCATAAGTGTCACCTAATTCAGTTGCCTTAGTTTATAGATGAATAAAGTAAGAACCAGAAAGACTGACCTGTACAAGATGTTGCAACCACACATTTGTGAAGCTAGCACAACAATCCAGGCTTCCTAAATTCTAGTTTATTTCTCTTCCACTGAGCCATGCCTTCTTTTTTTTTTTTAAATCATATGATCAATCCATTACTTTAGTACACTGTTTTACAGACTTCAGTCTCTTGTGTGCACCACTTTTTCTATTTTTGCAGTGTTTACGTACATTATTATTTCCTTACTTATTCTTTAGGTTGAGTTCAATCACTAAACTTAAATACTGTATCTGTGTCTTGTCTCAAGCAATACTGTCCATGAAATAATTTGTTGCATAAGTAATGTTTTCTCAATATATATTAAGATAAAAAATGTATACTTAAGTACCATCTAAAACTGTTTTGCCTGTCTCCAGTAGTACATATTTCATATTCTTAGGGAAGTTCTGCCTAGAAATATCTGTGATGCATTATAACTCTATATGAATATTTTTCATAGAATAAAATAGCAAAGGAATTTTTAATACAGTCCACTCATGACTGTAATTTTTTTATTATGTTGTATTAATCACCATACATCATTAGTTTTTGATGTATTGTTCCATGATTCATTGTTTGCATATAACACCCGGTGCTCCATGCAGAATGTGCCCTCTTTAGTACCCAACACCAGGCTAACCCATCCTCCAACCCTCATGACTTTTTATATTAGAGGATCATAGATAACTAAAAATATGAAATAATTAGAAATTTAGCTTACATTTTTTTCCCCTCTTGTTCTGTCTTAGTGCAAATAGAGGGTAAGTAAGATCATTGTGCCATTGTAGTGGGTAGAAATTTCATAGCTACAAATTTGGATATGCAAAAATGGAAATTTATTTCTTTATACTTAATTCTTGGACCTCCATACCTGCTGTTGGTAGAGAATTTAGTCATTCTATGACTAAATCATGAGACTAGTCATGAGCGGTCAACATAGACACTTGGGAATTTTGTCTCACTTTTTTTTTTTTCTTTAACAAATACATCATCAGTTAAGGGTCTTGTCCTTTCCCTTCCTCTTTCCTTCTTCCAGGAGGGACTCTGAGTTCAGCTTCGGGTATAGTAGGTGTCATACTGGAGTTCAGGTTCTCTTTTTTTCCCTCTCTCTCTTTGCAGCTTCCTTTCTTTTTAGTCCAAAGGTTTTTTTTTTTTTATATTTTTTCACGTGTGTAGGAAAACTAGACTTCTACATTATCATTCATTATTCCACATTATATGGTTTATGGTGTGCACGCTATGTGCTGAAACCACCAAGCTTTTAGTCTTTTGGGGCTCAAAAACCACCTTTCTTTCTCCTAAGAACCCACCTCTTGAAACAAAACCTTGACTTTCAAGGCTGTTAGCTCTTGTGGGCTTTTTGGAGGTAACAACCTGAACCATGGAAATTCCTAATTGTAAATCATTCTTGTGATAATGTGTGTCTCTGAATGAATGGGGACAGGGTCACATACGGGGAAGTGGAGGAGAGGAGAGGCACATCAATTGACACGTAAAACTCCTGTTTCAATACATTATGCATACAAATCCTTCATCAGACATGCACTTTAAACTATTACTTCATTATTTTTTTGTTTTTCAGGTAGAAATAATAGTAATCCCTAACATTTTT
Organism: Callorhinus ursinus; assembly: GCF_003265705.2. NCBI lineage: Eukaryota > Metazoa > Chordata > Mammalia > Carnivora > Otariidae > Callorhinus > Callorhinus ursinus. The sequence goes on from NW_027397063.1 coordinate 76,413,069, forward strand.
TTTCAGTTCTCATTTTTAAAATCCCTTACTAAATTTGCTGGCGTTCTGTAGGATCCTCATATTATATGGATACCACAGTTATAAAATAGGATTAACATCTATTCTTGTATAGCCTTTTTAGTTTTGATTAGAAAAACCTTTCACATAAATTACTTTTAATTTTTCCCCATAATTCTATTAGGGGGATAGTATTAGTCACAAAGACAAGGAAGTTGAGGCCAAAGAAGTTTAATGAAAAAGTAAGAAGACAATTTTTCTTAAAAATCATAATTATGAAACACATATATACATATTTATGGAGGACATGGAAAATCTTACAGTTTTGTGGTTTAAAACCAATATTTGATTGATTAAAGTTATATATTACAAAATCTGGTTTTCATTAAGCCTTTAAGTTCAACTTACACTTTACTATTATAATTTAAAGTCAAACATTTTTAAAAAATAAAAATAACATTTCTTTTCATTGTTTTTGGATTAAAATTCAGTTAATTCAGTTGGGACAGATTAAACTCCTCTAAACAATTTGTTCTATTAATAAACTTTTAAATTGCCTTAAACATTAAAATTTCATTAATAAGTTTAACATATTCAATGCTTTAGCATTGATAGCATCAAATATCCAAAAGGACAGATTTATATGTAGCCCAAGTGAACAAAACTTCCTGAGAACTTTAGCAAATCTTTTAAACTTAATTAAACTTAGAGAGAAACATTATCTTAAGCATTCCAATATTTTTTACAAACTTGCAAAATTCTCCTACACCTGAGACCTTAAAATCACAGCTTAATAAGTCAGATTTTCTTAGATAATATAAACATTTTAAATAACAAACATTATCTTAGAACAAAGGCAAAAAATATGAATACTAAGATTTGTCATACTCTGACTTCTATAGTTAATTCTGCAGGTTCCTAGAGGTTGTAAGTCACTTAGCCAAGTTAAAAGGAACACATTTTACTAGAATAAAAAACTTGATATTTCAATATGTTTGCTTGGAAGTCAGACATTCTAGGTTGGACCTAAGGACTGTAACCTTGCAGTGTGGCTCTACCCAAATTATAAATGGGCACTCTGGAATCATTATCATCATCACTGTACATGGGGACCTGGAAGTCTACGCTGTCATCTAGGGTTTAGTTCTGCAACTCCTGGAAGGTACCTTAGTAGTCTTTTTCATGTTTTATCTTCTTCATTACATGATTGGGTTCAACTTATATTTTTACACTCTTTTTAGAGTTTGCGTTATTTTTTATTTTTTTAAACTTTTTTTTTAAGATTATATTTATTTATTCATGAGAGACAGAGAGAGAGAGGCAGAGGGAGAAGCAGGCTCCCCAAGGAGGAGGGAGCCCGATGTGGGACTTGATCCCAGGACACCAGGATCATGACCTGAGCCAAGGCAGACACTTAACCACCTGAGCCACCCAGGCGCCTCAGTCTGCATTATTTTTTAATTCAAGGTCTTTTCTTCCAAGGTTTTGTTTTGTTTTTTTAGCTTTATAATAGTTTTAATTTATTTTGGTTGTTCCTCGGCCACAACGCTATAGTCATTTTAATAACAATTATTTTCAATGTGGCATTTACTATTTTTTTAAAGCTTCATCAGATCTTCTAAGTCTATTAATAAGTTTTTCAAACGTTCAAACGCAATTCCAGTCTGTCAGTTCTTTTTCTCTTCAGTACTGCAGAACTCTCTCCTGAAGGTCTGCAGCAACCTGAAAGACTATTCTTTGGCCTGCTGCAAGCTGTCATCCTGAAATTTTCCTTTGTTGCTTTCTTGTTTCATGTTTCTTGTTTTCTAGGTTCCCATATCTTTTTCTTTCTTTATTTCCTCATTCTACTGAAACATGTGGTCTAATACCTTCCTTTTGCCTCCATACTTGGATTCTGGGGGAGGAATTGGCTTGTTTCTTGTTATCCACCCCTACCAGCACTGAAATGTCAACTTGTAGCTATTTTGTAAGATACTATTCCTCTGTTGGCTTTCCCTTCCAGAAATTTGCTGACAATCCTTGTATACTTGGTCTCCTCTAATGTCATTTTAAGGGAATTTATATTACATTTAACTGGAAGTTTCTACATTTCATTTTAAATTTCTTCTCTCTTACCAATTCTTCCATACCACCAACCCAAAAGAAGTGCCCAGCAGAGTAACTGCCACGTATTAACCTTCAATATTTGTTAAGTGAAAAACACATGGATGAGGTTGTTGATGTTCCTACATGCTACTGAAGAAAAGACTTCCCTAGTTTGTCAAAAAATGCATCACATTATTGAGTGCGAGATCCGCTGCTACTGAGGAGAGGAGCGTCAACAGCAGCACCATGGTAGCTCAACAGAAGAACCTTGAAGGCTATGTGGGATTTGCAAATCTCCCAAATCAAGTATACAGAAAATCAGTGAGGAGAGGGTTTGAATTCACACTTATGGTTGTGGGTGAATCTGGACTCGGGAAGTCAACATTAATCAATTCATTATTCCTCACAGATTTGTATTCTCCAGAGTATCCAGGTCCATCCCATAGAATAAAAAAGACTGTACAGGTGGAACAATCCAAAGTTTTAATCAAAGAAGGTGGTGTTCAGTTGCTGCTCACAATAGTTGATACCCCAGGATTTGGAGATGCGGTGGATAATAGTAATTGCTGGCAGCCTGTTATTGACTACATTGATAGTAAATTTGAGGACTACCTAAATGCAGAATCTCGAGTGAACAGACGTCAGATGCCTGATAACAGGGTGCAGTGTTGCTTATACTTCATTGCTCCTTCAGGACATGGACTTTAAACCATTGGATATTGAGTTTATGAAGCGTTTGCATGAAAAAGTGAATATCATTCCACTTATTGCCAAAGCAGACACACTCACTCCAGAGGAGTGCCAACAGTTTAAAAAACAGGTAATGAAAGAAATCCAAGGACATAAAATTAAAATATATGAATTTCCAGAGACAGATGATGAAGAAGAAAATAAGCTTGTTAAAAAGGTAAAGGACCGTTTACCTCTCACTGTGGTAGGTAGTAATACTATCATTGAAGTTAATGGCAAAAGGATCAGAGGAAGGCAGTATCCTTGGGGTGTTGCTGAAGTTGAAAATGGTGAACATTGTGATTTTACAATTCTGAGAAATATGTTGATAAGAACACACATGCAGGACTTGAAAGATGTCACTAATAATGTACACTATGAGAACTACCGAAGCAGAAAACTGGCAGCTGTGACTTATAATGGAGTTAATAATAACAAGAATAAAGGGCAGCTTACCAAGAGCCCTCTTGCACAAATGGAAGAAGAAAGATGTAGCTAAGATGAAGAAGATGGAGATGGAGATGGAGCAGGTGTTTGAGATGAAGGTCAAAGAAAAAGTTCAAAAACTGAAGGATTCAGAAGCTGAGCTCCAAAGGTGCCGTGAACAAATGAACAAATGAAAAAGAATTTGGACGCACAGCACAAAGAATTAGAGGAAAAACGTCGTCAGTTTGAAGATGAGAAAGCAAACTGGGAAGCCCAACAATGTATTTTAGAACAACAGAACTCTTCCGGAACCTTGGAAAAGAACAAGAAGAAAGGGAAGATTTTTTAAACCCTCTATTGACCACCAGTTACGTATTAGTTGCCAATATGCCAGCTTGGACATCAGTGTTTGTTGGATCCGTTTGACCAATTTGCACCAGTTTTATCCTTAATGATGGATTTAACAGCATGACAAAAATTATTATTTTTTGTTCTTGATGGAGAATAAGATGCCTTGAATTGTCTAGGGTGTTGTGTACTTAGAAACTAACAGCTCTAAGTACCTTTCCTACTTTTTTTTTATTAAACAGATGTCTTCAATTTAATGCAAGAAAACATTTTACTGTTGTACAATCATGTTCTGGTGGTTTGATTGTTTACAGGATATTCCAAAATAAAAGGACTCTGGAAGGTTTTCATTGAGGATAAATTGCCATAATATGATGCAAACTATGCTTCTCTATGATAATTATAATACAAAGGTTCCATTCAGTGCAGCGTATACAATAATGTAATTTAGTCTAACACAGTTGACCCTATTTTTTGACACTTCCATTGTTTAAAAATACACATGGAAAAAAAATCCTATATGCTTACCATGTACCTAGAGCTTTTTTATAACAACCTTCTTTTGTTTATTTGTTTGTTTTGGATTCTTTAAATATATGTTATTCTCATTTAGTGCCCTCTTTAGCCGGAATCTCATTACTGCTTCATTTTTGTAATAACATTTTATTTAGATATTTTCCATATATTGATCCTATAGCATCTTTCATATGGTAGGAACCAACAAGGAAACTTTCCTTTAATACCCTTTTTACACTTTATGGTAAGTAGCAGGGGGAAAAATGCATTTATAGATCATTTCTAGGCAAAATTGTGAAGCTAACAACCAACCTATTTCTACCTATGTGCCGTCTCTTTATTTTACTAGAAATGGGAATCATAGCCTCTTGAAAAGAAAAAAAGTCACCGTTCTGCATTTAGCTGTATTCATATATTGCATTTCTGTATTTTTTTTGTTTGTATTGTAAAAAAATTCACATAATAAACAATGTTGTGATGTAAAAAAAATGCATCACATTATTTAGGTATAAATTCAAAAGGCAAGTTTTTTTTCTTTTTAATTCTTATCAAGAGGCTATTGTTTGCAAGGCTTTTTTTTTAAAGGCATTGAGGGAACATTAAAAATCTGAGATCTGTATCAATAGGAATGAAATTTAAGTAGTGTTAAATAGATGGTTTCTGCTAAGTAACTAAAAACTGATATGGGTTCATTAAAAAGCCATAAATAGTTCTTAATACATGTCTTAATTAGGAAAAAAAAGCATGACAATGGCAAAGATTAGAATGACTATACCTGAAGTTCCTGTGTTCTTTATTACATTGAGTGACCATATAATTTATTTTCCAAACTGGGACTATTCTGAAGTGAAAAGGAGGGAAGCCCTATCAATTATGCAGCGATTGGTATAAAACAGAATTGTCCTAAGCGAACTGGGGCTCAAGGTCTCTTTACTGATACTGTAGATTAGACTGAGAAGACCTGGACCTAAAACTTGCAGAGGAGAAAGTTGGGGTAAGGTTCTGGGGGATATCCAGGATACTGATGGATCTATAATGTAAGTAGGATACAGGACCGTGATTTTAATAAATAAAATAGACTATATATTGCATCTGTCTGAAGAGAAATATATTCAATGAGTAAATTAGAGTAACAGTTTTTTGAAGTTTGAGATTCATCATCAACCAGAACAGGGTTTAAATTTATTAGAAATAAAAGATTTTCCCTACTTAGAGTGGTTAATCAGTTGTATCATAATGAGAAGTAATACTATATTCTAGCTAGGAAGCCTTCTTTCTGTACAGTGCCTCTACTAAGAAGTAAAACAAAACAAAAAAACCAAAAAATTGAATTATCCCAACCACCAAAACCAAACAAAAACCTCAATGCAGAATGTAATGTGCCTCTTCTTCCTTGTATTATCAAAATAGTTCATTGTGCTATTCATAGGTACTACCTTCATTTATAACCATATAGCATCCTTTCTGATAAAATGTTTCTCCATAAACTTTGAAATTTTATTATGAGAATATGATTAAATAGACAATTTCTTGTCAATATAAATAACTTAAAAATATTAGGCAAACTTAGAACCATTTTCATCATGATTAGACATTAGCAAAATTATTGATTTTTCTATAGTTCTATTTTGGCCATTTGAGTGATGCTGAGTCATGCTGCCTCTTTTGTTTTGTTTCATCTTGTTCCTGAATTATTTTTTATTAGTTTTAATTTGGAGAGAACATTTTGCCATATGCTACACACACACACACACACACACATAAATACATTTATACGGTGACAGGAAATGTCAAAAAATTAGTAAGAAACATACTTTAGGAAAACTTGCATTTATTACTTAATATATTTAAAAAAATCCCCCAAATTTGTAGATAGTTTCAAATATTTTTCAATTTTGCTTTTTGGTGACTTTACTCAAAGTAGTGATTATACTAGTAATGATACTTACTAATAGGTCTTTTGAAAATTTCCTTTGTGCTTTTTGTACATTTTTCATGATGTTTTCACTTAAAATAATTGGATTTAATTAAAAAATGTCAATAAATTATTTTTAGTCCATGAAGTTTCATGGAGTATCTGGATAGTTATTATATAAAATAATTACATGATGAAAATATTGAATTATAATTTATTCACAAACTGCTAAAGAGTGAGAGCTATTACACTGGAATATTGACAGGGCTAAATAGACAAAGAAAAATATTAGAACTATTACTGCATCTTGTTGAAATTTTTGGTCAGTCGTGTTTTTTGATATAGAAAATACTATTAAAAATCAATTATCACTTAACTATAAAGACAATAACATTATCCATTATATATCAAATCATGATTCTAATGAAGATTTGTGTCCTTTAAAAAGCTGCCAAGTACCAGGGGCACCTGGGTGGCTTAGTTAAGCATCCAACTCTTGATTTCAGCTCAGGTCATGATCTCAGGGTGAGATCGAACCCTGCATGGAGCCCTGCATTCTGGCTATGTGCTGCACATGGAGCCTGCTTAAGATTCTCTCTCTCCCTCTTCCCACCCCCCACCCCCCAAAAAACAATAAAAAGCTGCCAAATACCAAATTACTTTTAATTGCTGAACCATTTGTTTTTGTTCCTGTTAACAAAAGATTTTGTATCCTTTTGTTTAAAAGATAGGCAGAAGTTTTCATGGGAGTTTAACTATGCCTGTCATACTGGTAAAATCTATACACATTTTTTTGTACCAAGACATACTAAACCCTATTCTAATGGTGTGTAGTAGTATATTCAGAGAATAAATTTAACAAGTACACTGATCTGTGATATTATTTTTATGGTCATGTTTATATTCCTTCATTATAATATAACTTGGGCACGCCTACCATTAGTGTTTAGAATATAATGTAGCTGTTAGAATAATTTGATGATGCACAGGTAACAGAACAGAGATAAATGAAACATCTTTGAAATTTCACCTGCTCTACTTGAGACTTGGTACTAAAGCAAATCATATGTGCCATAGATTATAATAGCAAAAACATGGAAACAACTTAAATGTTCATTAATAGTTTACTATAAATTCTAGGGTGCTCATTTGGAAAAAGGCTCTCAATGTATACTGATAAATAATAAGGAACAAGAACTCATGTTTGCTTACATTTACTTAAATTTTAAATTTGCTTATATTATACATACATATAATATTTCATGTCTGCCTAGGAAATTTATGAAAAGAGATTTGTGGAGTGAAGGAGAGGTTAGAGAAAGGAGAGGAGGCTTAATTTTTAATGTTACATCTTTCCATTTGGCTTACTTAAAGAAAAAAACGTGTTACCATTACTGTTTTAAAACTGATTAAAATCAAGAGACTCTTGGGGCACCTGGGTGGCTCAGATAGTTAAAGGTCTGCCATCGGCTTAGGTCATGATCTCCAGGTCCTGGGATGGAACCCTGTGTCGGGCTCCCTGCTCAGTGGGGAGTCTGCTTCTCCCTCTTCCTCTTCCCTCCCCTCCACTCCTTGCCCCACTTGTGCTCTCTCTCTCTCTCTCAGATGAATAAATAACATCTTTTAAAAAAATCCAAGATATTCTTGCAAAGATATGAATAGACATTTTATAAAACAAATACAAATTACTAATAAACTTACAGAAGAATGTATACCAGTATCTTAACACTGCAGCCAGATTTTTAAAAAGCCTTGCCCAATGATGAATTTTGTTTCAAGAACATTTTTCTTTGATTGATAATGATGTCATACTAATTTTAAATTATATCCTAGTCATAGTCATAACCACAGTCAATAATATTAAAACTTTTAACTCTCATCAACACCAATATAAAACACATTGGCTAGGTCATCTAGATTTCACTACTAATTCTGGAGTTAAAAATCATATGGTGAATATCATAGGATTATAAAATCAAGAGAAGCCACGTTGTTGTCTGTGGAAACATGTCTTACCTTTACTTTGTTTGCCAAAATCCTGCAATACTGAATCTTATCTACATTTATTGTGCAGAGCCTCCTAACAAAACTTGTAGTAGTCCACATTTTTAAAGAAATAAGTTCTTTACAATTGGTCCAAAACATGAAACATTTATGTTTAGCTTCCTCTGAGTAATGCATGTGATAATAATCTCATAGGCTTTTTTTTTTTTTTTTTTGGCTTCCAAGCAATCTTTATCAAATCCACTACAGGCTTCAAATCCTGAGGTTTTATAGGTCAGGCAGAGCACATTTTAGTCTGTACAATTTATAGAAAGTCCTCACAGAAGGCAGTGAGAGAAAAAGTTCTCTATTCCCTTTTAGCATCTTTAGTACTCAATCCAGCTATTTGAACAGTTAGACTTGGGGTAGCAGAACATGTGGAAAGGGAAACATTAGCTTTCAACTGTGAGCTCTGTAACAAAACAGTTACTGGAAATGAAGAAAGTTTTAATTACTAAATAATCAATAATGCTGGATTCTTGATTAGAAATCAAATCCAATGCTGGATTCTTTTTTATTTTTTAAAGATTTTATTTATTTATTTGACAGAGAGAGACAGCGAGAGCAGGAACACAAGCAGGGGGAGTGGGAGAGGCAGGCTTGCCGCTGAGCAGGGAGCTCGATGTGGGACTCGATCCCAGGACCCTGGGATCATGACCTGAGCCGAAGGCAGACGCTTAACGACTGAGCCACCCAGGTGCCTTGGATTCTTTTTTTTTTTAAATTTAAGATTTTATTTATTTATTTTTGAGAGAGAGATCACAAGCGGGCAGAGAGGCGGGGAGAGGGAGAGGGAGAAGCAGGCTCCCCGCTGAGCAGGGAGCCTGATGTGGGGCTCAATCCCAGGACCCTGGGATCATGACCTGAGCTGAAGGCAGATGCTTAATTGACTGAGCCACCCAGGCACCCCAATACCAATGCTGGATTCTTATTAGAAATATGACTAGCCATCACAAACTAGTGGTCCTAGGGCCAAATTTAGCCTGTAGATGTATGCATTTCTCTGGAGAGTGTTTTTATTTTTATTTTTATTTTTAAGATTTTATTATTTGAGAGAGAGAGTGAGAGAGAGAGGGCATGAGAAGGGGGAGGGTCAGAGGGAGAAGCAGGTTCCCCAATGAGCAGGGAGCCTGACACGGGACTCAATCCTGGGACTCCAGGATCATGACCTGAGCCAAAGGCAGTCTCTCAACCAACTGAGCCACCCAGGTGCCCTGGAGAGTGTTTTTTAAACCTTAAACTTGAATGCTTTTTTAGGCTAGTCCTATACACTGTAGCTCACCATAGGCAGCACCACTTCCTAAGTTTTTATACCTACTCTGCCCCATATACATCTATATCCCTGTCTCCCGAAGGAGTTTGAGAATGCTGTTTGCTTTAAACTTTCTTAATTTTGGGCACCTGGGTGGCTCAGTTGGTTGGGCGACTGCCTTCGGCTCAGGTCATGATCCTGGAGTCCCGGGATCGAGTCCCACATCGGGCTCCCTGCTCGGCGGGGAGTCTGCTTCTGCCTCTGACCCTCTTCCCTCTTGTGCTCTCTATCTCTCATTCTCTCTCTCTCAAATAAATAAATAAAATCTTTAAAAAAAAAGTATCTTAAACTTTCTTAATTTTTTGTTATTTAATAGTATTAAACTATAATTAAAAGGTAATGGGGGAGAGATATTGGGAAACAATCTTCCTAATTCTGATATGAATGAGATTTGCAGAATCTTTCCGGATCTGGCCTTTGCTTACTGAGATTTTTGAGCTTCCAAAGGGTTCATTAATCATGTAAATAAAAAACGACTATAGAATTAAGATTTTGAAAGGGAGAACACATATGTTAAGAAATGCTGGGTGTGTCTTATCACACAGCTGCATTAACATCAAAAATAAAAATTCTTATAGGTTATAGGATATTCAGAAATATTTCTGGAATTAACCAAAATGCCTGTGGTCTACTCATCCTTACCTACCAAAGTTAAATTGTCAAGATTTATGATAAAAGGTTTTGAAGCTTTGAGGATGGGGGAATTTATCCTCCAAAATTCATTTTGTTATAAGCAATCATGATGAATCTGGGAGGAGAGTTATCAAATCAGGGGCCATGCATTTAGTTTTCCCACTTGCCACATTTCAATTGAGAATTTTCAGCAATTGCACCATATAGTCTACAATGTTTTGAAGGTTAAAGAAAATTCAAAGGTTTGTCTTTTTAAATTTAAGATTCTACAGCTATTGATTTGTTAATGTTGACAGGATTGACTGATCTAATTCTTACAAGATGCGGTACAGCTTGACTGACCCAATTTTTGGGATGGGAGGATTAATGAACTCCCTAAACTAAAACTTCTGAGGAAAGGAAGGATTTTGGAGGAATCACCAAGTATCCTAGTTATACAGTTGCTATTAATGACTGAATTATTTGTTTCTGGTTTGGTTAACAAAGTGAGACAAAGCTAGAGACAGATTATTCTATTGATTGTTTAAACATTCAGTAACCTGGAGACACGGTGCTGGAAGCTAGGATAGATAGTGGCTAAGTGGGTGGGTTCTGTAGTTGGAGGACCAGGGATTGAATCCTTACTACTTCATTTACAACTGATGTGGGTCTTGTCCATCTCTCTCAAAGACCATCAGTTGATTCTAGGGAAGCAGGAAGACAGGGGCTAAGCATGTGGGATCCAGCATTAGACTGCTGGTTCTGCTCCTGTAATTCCAAGTTTTGTAATCTCAGCTAAGGTATCTAACCTCTCAAAGCTTTAGTTTTGTCATCTATAAGTGGAGTTAATTATAGCAAAGTTCGATTTATTTTGGTGAAAATTAAATGAGACAGTGCCAGGAACATGATAAATATGCAATACGTGATTCTCTTCCTCTTCTTTCTCCTTTCCCTCCCTCTTTCTTCTTAGTAGTAGTAGTAAAAGTTAATGGCATAATTTCTCTGGTGAGAATAGAATTAGATATAGGGGGAAATCATGCTGGCAGCTTCCTAAAACATCAGGAAAAAACCCTTGAATTCAGGAAACATACTTGAAGAGGGGAAAATAGACAAGCAAAGAAGATGGAGCTATTGGATGATGGGAGAGTTATTTGGCCAATCAAACACATCCAACCGGGGGTAACACTGATAACAGTGTTTGAAGAGAAGAGATGAGCAGTGAACTTTAGTTGATGAAAATAGCAGAATTTGAGACTAGTCTCATATTTTGGTTACTTTTCTCTGCAAGGTCTCTAGCCTGTTGAGAATGGAATCTCCAACTTGGTAAAAGAATTGCTTCCTTGTTATAAAGTGTTCCTTTGTTAAAAACTGGACTGAATACTAAGTATTATTAATCCATGTTCCTGTGTCACCAACATAGAACAATAAAGGGGGCTCTTTTTTTCCATGAATTGATTTTCTGCTCATCTCCAACTATCTCATTCAGTTTCCATGAATTCCATGAGGGACCTGGCACCTGGAAGATGCCAGTAAATGTCTTTGAATGAGTCACTTCAAACATTAACATGTTCTTTTTTGTAAAGATTTAACTTCCAATTTCTCCTACATTTATAACTAGTCTAAAAACAAGATCAAACACAAATGTTTTTCTTCAATTCACACAATCACACAAGCTATCAGTCTCTCTTTGGTTTTGTTTGGTAAACCAGTTTTGGGCAGGGTTTATCTACCCATCAACAAAATTATGACTCATACTTGTCAACTCTGGTAGACTCCACAGTGATAGATTTTTTTATTTTGCCTTAAGTACAGTTACAAATGAAGGTATAGAAAAATATTTGCATCTAGTTGACATTATCTAATAAGTAATTTAATAAAGAAATCAGAAAAAATGACTCATTGGTAGGGATTAGGGATCAATATTTCTTTAAAATAATAGAGGTTTCTGAATATGGCTAGTTCTTTTCACCAAAGCCAATCCATTTTGCCAAGAAATATGAAGCTGTCCTTAAACTATAATTCTGGTATGTTGATTTCCTTAGTAATTTTACTCCCTTTTAGCAAAATCATTGGCCTGTGATAGGCATTTCTTATCTATGTTTTGCAAATTTACAAACTTGACAACCTATTTGTCTATTCTTTCAAACCTACCTTTCAGAGATCCACTGAACCCATTTCCTTTGTGGAATTTCTGAAATTAATCACTTTTCTCCCTATCATCTTTGTTTTAAGCAAAACAATAATTAGTTGACATCTAAACTTGAACTGTAGCTTTTTTTTTCTTTCCCTTTTGTGAGAGAGAGAGAGAGAGAGTGTGCGAGCGAGCAGGGGGAGGGGCTGAGGGAGAGGGAGAGAGAGAATCCCAAGCAGGTTCCACGCTCAGCATGGAGCCCCATATGGAGCTTAACCCCACGACCCCAAGGTCATGACCTGAGTCAAAATCAAGAGTTGGACACCCAACCAACTGACCTACCCAGGTGTCCCAATAACTTTTTTTTTTTAAGGATAGTTGACACACAATGTTACATTAGTTTCAGGTGTATGACATAGTGATTCCACAAGTCCATAAATTATGCTATGTTCACCACAAGTGTAGCTACCATCACCATTCAACACTATTACAATATCATTGACTATATTTCCTAGGCTGTACCTTTCATCCCCATGACTTATTCATTTCATAACTGGAAGCCTGTATCTCCTACTCCTTTTCACCCATTTTGCCCATCCTCCCCAATCCTTTCTTTCTGGCAACCATCAGTTTGTTCTCTGTATTTTTTAGGTCTGTTTGTGCTTTTGTTTATTTGTTCTGTTTTTTTTTTTTTTTTTTTAGATTCCACACGTAAGTGAAATCATGTGGTATTTTTCTTTCTTTGTCTGACTTACTTTATGCATCATAATACCCTCTAGATCCATCCATATTGTTGCAAATGGCAAGATCTCATTTTTTATGGCTGAGTAATGTTACGTTGTATAAATATACCACATTTTCTTTATCCATTTATCTATGGATGGATACTTAGGTTGCTTCCATACCTTGGCTATTGCAAATAATACTGTAGTAAACATAGGAGTGCATATATCTTTTCAAATTAGTGCTTTCATTTTCTTTGGTTAAATACCCAGTAGTGGAATTACTAGATTGTATGATACTTCTATTTTTTAATTATTTTTATATTTCATTTATTTATTTGTATTGAATTGATATTATTATTTTTTAAATTCCAGTATAATTAACATGCAGTGTTATATTAGTTACAGGTGTATGATATAGTGATTTGATTCTATACATTACTCAGGGCTCATATGATAAGTGTACTCTTAATCCCCTTCACCTCTTTCACACATGCCCCCCACCAACCTCCCCTCTGGTAACCGTCAGTCTGTTCTCTATGTTTAAAAGTCTGTTTTTTGTTTTTGGTTTATCTTGGTTTGTTTCTTAAATTCCCACATATGAATGAAATCATATGGTATTTGTCTTTCTCTGACTTATTTTGCTTAGCATAATACTCTCTAGCTCCATCCATGTCATTGCAAATGGCAAGATCTCATTCTTTTTTATGGCTGAGTAGTATCCCATTGTATACATATACCACTTGTTCTTTATCCATTCATCTATCAATGGATACTTGGGCTGCTTCCATAATTTGGCTGTTATAAATAATGCTGCAATAAACAGAGGTGTGCATATCATTTTGAATTAGTGTTTTCATTTTCTTTGGTTAAATACCCAGTGGTAAAATTACTGGGTCATATAGTAATTCTTATTTTTAATTTATAGTTCTTTTTTTCTAATTTTTAATTTTTGGGGGAACCTCCATTTACTGTTTTTCACAGTGACTGTACCCGTTTGAATTTCCACCAACAGTGCACGAGGGTTCCAGATGTCCACATCCTCACCAACACTTGATTCTTGTGTTTTTTATTTTAGCCATTCTGACTGGTGTGAGGTGATAATTTCATTGTGGTTTTGATTTGCATTTCCCTGATTAGTGATGTTGAGCATCCCCAAGACATACAGATGGCTGTATGTCTTCTTTGGAAAAATGTTTAGTCAGGTCCTCTGCCCATTTTTTAACTGGGTTATTTGGTCTTTTTGGTGTTAAGTTGCATAAGTTCTCTATGTATTTTGGGGTATTAACCAGTTACTGGACTATCATTTGCAAATATCTTTTCCCATTGAGTAGGTTGCTTTTCTGTTTTGTTGATGGTTTCCTTCACTGTGCAAAAGCTTTTTATTTTGGTGTAGTCCCAATCATTTATTTTTGCTTTTGTTTCTCTTGCCTTAGGAGACCTATCTAGAAAAATGTTTCTATGGCTGATGTCAGAAATTATAGCCCATGTTTTCTTCTAGTAGTTTTATGGTTTCACATTTCACATTTAAGTCTTTAATCCATTTTGAGTTTATTTTTTGTGTATGGTGTAAGAAAGTGGTCCAGTTTCTTTTTTCTTTTTCTTTTTTCTTTTTTTTGCATGTAGCTGTCCTGTTTTCCGCACTGTTTATTGAAGAGACTTTCTTTTCCCCATTGTATATTCTTGCCATTGTGGTAGATTAATTGACATGTAAGTGTGGCTAGGCTCTCTATTTTGTTCTCTTGTGATCTATGTGTCTCTTTTTGTGGCAGTACCATACTCATTTGATTACTATAGCTTTATAATATATCTTAAAATCTGGGATTCTGATACCTCCAGCTTTGTTATTTTTTCTCAGGATTACTTTGGCTACTTAGGGTCACAAAACAAAGAAATTTTAGTATTTCTTTGTTCTAGTTCTGTGAAAAATGCCATTGTTATTTTGATAGGAATTGCATTGAATCTGTAAATTGCTTTGAGCAGTATGGACATTTTAACAATATTGATTCTTCTAGTCCATGAACATGAAATATCTGAATCATAACTTCTTAATCTCTTCAATATTTTATAGTATACACTTTTGCTTTTCATTAGAAGTTTTTACCATTTAAAAATTTTTAACCATTGTTAGATGTACCTACCCTTTGTTTTACCCTTTATCCTATCTGTCCATTTCTGGAGGCAAGTGTGGAAGTGCCAGCATGTAGCACACTGTTCAGTAAAGTCAGTGATTAATGTACAGCATGGTGACTCTACTTACATATGTACTGTATAATTGAAGATTGCTAAGAGAGTGGATCTTAAAAGTTATTATTAGAAGAAAAATATTTGTAGCTGTGTGGTGATGGATATTAACTTATTGTGGTAATCATTTGCAATACATACATATATCAAATCGTTATGTTGTACACCTAAAACAAATATAATATATGTCAATTATATCTCAATAAAAAAAGAAAATAAAAAGAAAAGAGAAGAAAAACTTTGAGTTTAACTCTATTTAGAATAATTCCAGGCACCTGGATGGCTGTTAGTTAAGCCTCTGCCTTCAGCTCAGGTCATGATCTCAGGGTTCTGGGATTAAGTCCCACATGGGGCTCCCTGCTCAGTGGGGAGTGTGCTTCTCCCTCTGCTCCTCCACCTGCTCGTGCTCTCTCTCTCTCTCTCTCAAATAAGTAAATAAAGTCTTAAAAAATAGCATAATTCCAATAGTATGAAGATTTAGTAAGCATCTAATAGCTTTTGTTTTTAAATGATTATTTCATCACTTACAGAGTATGAAGGGAAAAAAGAGAAATGTTTATGATTTCCTGCTTAATGGGAGTGGCAGAGGAGAGAAAGCCCTCTCATGTCAGGGTTCCAGGAAATAATGCCTCCACATACTGAATGTTTACTTTTTGCTATGTACTATCCTAAGTTATTTACAATATTATCTCATATAATACTAATAATACTTGAGGTAATAATTATTTTCTCACCTTTAAATGAGGAAACTAGGGCCCCAAAGGTAAGTTGCTAAAGGATACACAGCTAATAAGTGAAGGAACTATAATTTAAATCCAATCTCTCTGACTCTAAAAACTGTTTTAATAGTTACATTGCATTGCCTTTTTCCAAGAACACGAAATGTCCATGATCCCCACACTTGCATCCTTTATCCCCTTGCTGTTCAGAGTATTGGCCACACCAGCATTACTCCTGACCTGGGTGTTTATTATAAATGCAGAATCTCAGGCCCTATCCTTAACCTACTAAATCAGAATCTTCTTTTTAACAAGATCTCCATGAGCTTTGTACATTAAAGCTTGAGCATCTAAAGCCATCCACACCTTATTTTAATTTTTTATCTTGCCATTACAGGCTCAGCTTCTAACAGGTTCAGTTTTACTTCTGTTTTACCCATTTCACATTCATGCCTCTGTAACTTCGTGCCTTCCTGCAGCATGGAATGTTCCCTTTCCTTTATTTTCGCCATCTAACAAAAGCCAACACATTCCCCAAGAATTGATTTGTTCAAATACAACTTTTTTTCTTTTGTATTCTGATAATTTGGAATTCATAATTCTTTCTTCTGGGTTCCACTACAGTCTGTGATTGCTCACCTTGGAGAAAGACTCACATTTGTGTTCACATCCCTACATTCCAGGCAAAGTGCTTTCTTCGCTCTTGCGGGTATGAAGGATTCATCTTTCCATGCTTTTCATGCTAGAAATTTTCAGTTTTTAATTTCTTCTTTGATTATAAGGTTATTTAGAAGCATGAATCTTAATTTCCAAGTAGTTAACTTTTTTTCTGGTCACCTTTTAATTATTTCCATTTTTATTAAGTGATAAATATAGACTCTGCTTTAAGTAACTTGTGATACATTTTCTCAATGGACGTAAAGAGGTATTTGGGAGATAAAAAGTTTTATATACATTTATGAAATTTAGTTTTCTTTTATAATCTTTTTTAAGATTTTATTTATTTATTTAGTCAGAGAGAGAGAGCACAAGCAGGGGGAGTGGCAGGCAAAGGGAGAGGGAGAAGCAGGCTCCCCGCTGAGCAGGGAGCCCAATGTGGGACTCGATCACAGGATTCTGAGATCAGGACCTGAGCCAAAGGCAGACGTTTAACGACTGAGCCACCCGGGCGTCCCTATATTCAATTCTTCTACATTGTTATATTTATTATAAAATCTGTCCAATTCTGAAAGAGGTGTGTTAATATTGTATATAAATTATAATTATATATTAATTATCTAACAAACAATATATAGACTTCCAAGCATTCAAATGACTCCTGTGAATATAATATCAATTACATTTTTAAAAACTTTTTTCTTAAAAATTTCTACCCTACTTTTAGACTGACATGCATTATGATATCTCTGAATTGTACTATAATTTTATCAGATATTTCTTTTAGTGGCATTTATATAATAAATACAGCATATTTCATTTGCATGGATGAGACAATCTGATCTTTACCGCGCACCCTCAAGCCCCCGACTTTCTTTAGGATAGACATGACATTATTGGCAGGGATTCTTTCTTTTATTATGAAAATAGTGGCAGTTCTCAATTTTCAGATGGTAGAGTGGTCTTGGTGGTCATATCATAAATTGTAAGCTATAAAAGAGTATCAGCTTTGGCTACAAAATTAGCATTAAAAGAATGCATGACTTTATTTGTGCATCTCTGTCTTCAAATGCCACCTTCACTGTTCTTCACCTCCGTGTTGTGAGTTGCTCATTTGGTATAACATCTGTTTGTGCACAGGACAAGAAGGATGAGGCAAGGAGGTTGGGTTGGCTCAGGCCATTTGATGGGATCTTTGGGGGTCTAAGGTTTTTGTTCTTGAGCACTCTGGGACGGGCAGTAGATGAGAAGACAAGTTGAATAAAGGGGAAGGTGTCTAGCATACAACTATAAGATGTGACCTTACATAATAATTGAAGAGAAATGTTAGCTCCCATTGCCTAATTGGGTATGGTTCATTTTAAAATTCTGTTTACTTTAATTAGGTTCACTGCAGGATGGGAAGCTTGCTGAGCTTGAAAATTTCCTGTCTCTCAAAGTAATAAAAGAAGGTTGGCTCCCTTGGTGTTTTTTCTGCCACTCTTTTACTCCACTCCTTATCCCCCAATTACTTTAGACATCAGCAGGGCTTTTTCCTGAGATGACCTAGGTTAAATGAAACCTGTCATCAGGCATTTGCTTGTTTCCTAGGAGTCAGCTTAAATAGGTATACACACTGTTTAATCAGTTCCTGAAAAGAAGCTGGGATGGGGGTGAGGGTGTCCACTGGAGACCATTACATTCTACACTCAACAGAAGAACAGCTGGCTTTTTAAGTATGTAACTCAGTAATCTTCCTTTTTATTTTTTTCTTCGTAATTACTCTTATGGCTTCTAATTCTGTTTCTTTACCTCTCCTCAATAAGGATCCTGGCAAGAAATAAATATAACATGCAAATTGGATAATTTGAGTAGAGTTTATAATAAAGTGAAAATTTATAATGGTGTAGGGATAGGATTAGGGAAAATACAAGGGATAATATGGAAATCTGGGGAACTAACAGTGGCCTATTGCTAGCAGGAGCTATGACCTTTAGTTGAGAGTCACAGTCTACTCATGGAAACCTTGCAGAAGGGAATAAATACCCAACCTCTCTTATCTCTTATCTTTGCTAGTGCACATTCCATTGACTTTACCCAACTGAAAGCAATAAGACAAGACAGCTTGAAGTTGTTATCCACACAGATTCAAATATGTGCCCTCACCTCAGAGCAGGTAGAGAATAGATCTGAAAGGGGCAAAGGGAAGATCACTAACATTCTGTCTGACCTCTGCTCTTCTCAGTTCTTCATGGGTTCTGTTTCTTCCTCCTTCCCCCTACATGCAGGTACTCTCTTTAATCATTAGCTCTTCTTATTCATGCTCTTCCTTGGTGATCTCACTGGTTTTCACTCTTTCTCTTTTTTTAAAGATTTATTTATTTTAGAAGGAGGGGAGGGGCATAAGGAGAAGGAGAGAGAATCTTAAGCAGACCCTGTGCTGGGCATGGAGCCCTTTGTAGGGCTACATGTGGGGCTTGATCTCACGACGCTGAGATCATGACCTGAGCCAAAATCAAGAGTTGGACACTTAACCAATTGTGCCGCCCAGGCGCCCCCATTTTTCACTCTCGTATAACTACCAAGACTCTGTTGGTCTTTTCTAAAACTTCAGCTCTATCTCTAGCTAGGTTGGCGTTTTATTTTCTTGAGAAACCAAAACCATAAAATAGGTTCCTCTTCCTCTAGGGCCACTAGAGCCCACTATATATATGCCTCTTCTGCAGTGTAAGGACTGTGGTAGTCTGCATATTATTCATCGAGAAAACTGTAGTCAAATCAGAAAACATTTTTCCTCTCAACATAACTGAGGACGATCAGATATCCATTTTCTGACTCCATGCTGTTATGTTTATTAAGTTTGGATAGATTGTACCTGAAACTGCTGGTGAGAGCAATTAGGATTCCTGCACATTGCAGGGCATGCAGAAGTTGAAATTACAAAGAATTTCTGAGATATAATGTGCAATACAGAGCAAAGCAATGCCAACCATATACCAGGTAAATATCAGTGACACTGTTCCAATCCATTGGCCTAAATATTCTGACTCCAGAGCACATAATGTTAATGCTTCACTATCCTGGATGTGGGAGTTGTAAAGGGAGGCATCAGAGTTGATGCCAAAGTTTTGATTCCAAGTGATGGGTAGAATGATGAGAAGTCACAAAGGCAACAAGTTTTGAGGGAAAGATGAAGAATTCCATTTGGATTTGTGCTATCTGAAAGGAAATGTCCATTCAGCAATTGGATATAGGAAGGGTGCAGGAAGTGTTGGGATTTTAGGGGAAAAATTGCATCTGGAGAGAAAAGTTCAGGAGTCATCAGCGTAGAAGTGGTGGTTGAAAAGGTCATGAACTTGTCCCTCACAAGCATGTAGAATCAGAAGGAAAGAAGGGCTTATTTTTTCTCATCTTCACTGCTACTGTCTAATCTAAGATTCCAATATCTTGAATCTTTTGCAATAATCTCCTCCCTGTTCTCTATTTTGGCTTTTATTTCAGTACATTTTCTCTTATAGCCTGCAGCCCAGGTGATCTTTTTAAATATGGGTCTTTAAAGTTTAAAACCATCAAAGTTTTCTCATTACAGTTGGAATAAAATCCAAACAAATGCTTTGGAAAATCTAAAAGGCCCTGAGCATCTACAAGGCACAAGCTAGGCCTTCCATGTAACTTTATTTTATACTGTTGTACTGGCTCTCTTTAAATTTCTGATGAACAAGCTCTTTTCCATAGCAGGGCCTTTGTTCCAACTTTTCATCTGCTGTTCCTTTTTGTCCTTCAGTTATCAGCTTAAATGTCATTTGCTCAGAGAAGTTTCCCCTGTCCCCCAAATGTAAAGAGTTCTCTGTCACTACCCTGTGTCTTGTCCTTGGCTTCGTAGTATTCATCTGAATTTAGAATTATATAATGATTTGTGTGTTTACTTTTAAAATATCTACCTCTCCCACTGGATTATAAAGACGCTACTTAATACTTAGTGCCCACCACATAGTAAATACTCAATATGTACTTGTTGAATGAATGTATCCATATTCATTCATGTATATTAATATACACTATAATCATTGATCTCCTTTATCATTTATTCTATATATGTATATACATATCATTTATTTATCTGTCATTTATTTATATGATTCTCTGTTTCTTTGTTCCTGGCAAATTAGGTTATGAGGGTAGCTTGAGCTTGGTTACCTTCTGTGGTTTCCCCTTTGCTCACAGGAATTCAGTATTTTCCCTTAACAATGGGAAACAAGTGGGCTGTTCCCTCTCCCCTCCTTCTCTCTTTGCCGCTATCATAGGAAGCTCCAGTCACTTCATATTTTTATGTGGGAGGCAAGTACCCATCTTCCTGTTCTCAAATATTCCCAAATACTAGGGGTCACATATCAACCTTCACAGAGTTCCAACCTTGGTGGTCATACCAAGATGATCCTCTGGGTTTTATGGTTCAGCCAAACCCCTCCCCCAGAAGTAAGATATTTGTCTCCCCTTTCTTAAGGTTCTTTCAGTCTTTTTTTTTTTAATTTTTTGACAGAGGGAGAGACAGCGAGAGAGGGAACACAAGCAGGGGGAGTGGGAGAGGGAGAAGCAGGCTTCCTGCGGAGCAGGGAGCCCAAAGCGGGGCTCGATCCCAGGACCCTGGGATCATGACCTGAGCTGAAGGCAGACGCTTAATGACTGAGCCACCCAGGCGTCCCAAGGTTCTTTCAGTCTTTAAGAGTGGTTCTTTAGTGGTTCTTCTACTGGGAGAAGAGAAGAAAGCCAATGAGCTTTCTACTTTTATGAATCCCCTTACCAAATGTTCTCCCTCCGTCTGTCTCCCTCTGTCTTCTGCCCCCTACAGTTTTGTCTAAAAATAGTAGCCAGAGTAATCCTTTGAAGAACTCAAGTTAGATTAGGTCACTCCTTTGCTAAGAATTCTCCAATGGTTTCTCAACTCATTCAGAATCAAATTAAAAATTCTTATCCCTCACTATTTTTCTGATCTCATTTTCTGCTATTCCTTTTCTTTAGCTCATTCTGCTCTTTGCTTTTCCTTGAACACACCAGGCTCGCTCCTTTCTATAGGAATGTTCTTCCTCCAAGCATCCATTTGGCTAGCTGCTTCTTCTACTACTTGGATGAAATCTTCTCATAGAGACCTTTGCTGACCACCTTATTTGAAACAGCCCTCCCCTTCTTCTGCATCTGAACAGGGCTGACTATGGATACCCTGGGTTTTTTAGATCCAAAGCCATTATTTCTTTACTTGAATCTAAAATGAATATGTAATTTTTAAACCTTAATGATTTGTTTGACATATCTATCCATTTAGCTCATATGTTCCTGAAAAGACAGAATCATGATGCTTTTTATTAGTTCTATAGCAAATAGGACTAAATAAATGTTTTTTTTTTTTTTGAACTTTGGAGAAAAATCCAGATAGATTGAATAGTTTTTGAAGCTCTCTAAAAGCTTACTGCAGGACATGTAATTTACTGATTTAGATTTATACAGTTTGGTTGTTGCAAGTTATGATGAATTTTTAGTAGACTTCCTATATTTTGGTTTCTACTCTAACCCTTCCTCAATAACACTGTCACATTGCAGTTTCTAAAGGACTGCTTTCATCACCTTCCTCCTTTGCTTAAAACCTTCAGAATCATGCATATGCGTGTGGTTGTATGTGTGCATATGCATGCATGCGTGTATCATGTTAAACCAAACCTTGCTTGTTTCCCCCCTCTTCTTTTCTTCTTCTCTCTCTTTCCCTCTCTCTCCCTCCCATGTCCCCTTCCTTCTTTTCTTTTATCACTATTTAATTTAATGAGCACCACTTATTAGGTCTGTTTTGGTATTTTATCTACAAAATTTCCCTATAACCCTTACAACACTTTACAAGAATCTATTTTATCCTCATTTTAGAGTTGGACAAAATGGGGCTTATACTGGTTAAGAAGTCTGTCCAAGGTTACCCAGCTAGTAAGTGATAGAATTGCAAGTAGGAGCTAAACCTGTCTATTGCTGCTGTACCAATATTTCCTCAAACAGAGGAAATATACAGACTACTTTTGTTTGTTTGGTTTTTTTTCCCCCTTTTTCATTGAGGTGTGTGATATAGCTACGGTAAAGTATACAAATATTAAGTGTTCAGTTCAGTGAATTTGTAAATATATGTTCATCCAGGTAACTACCACTCAAATCAAGCTATGGATTTCCAGTCCCTGAAGTAGACTACTTTTTTTAAAGACAAGAACATTTTTCATGGCCAGTCAGTGCTAATTTCACTTATTTTTATTAAATTAAAATAAATATACAGAAAGCTATATATCATCCATTTATGTTTATAGTTCTTATACAAGAATAAAAACAAATTTTATAAATTTAATATGAACAAAACTGAAAATTTAGTAAAATTTCAGTTAGCATAAATTTAATGAGACATGTTTTGCTGAAATCAAATCTCTGCTTAACATGTGAATATAGTATTGATTTTAGAGATAGGTGTTTTGTATCGTTATGCCTCTGTCACTGTGTGATGTCATTTTTTTTCCATTTGAATTGCTTCAGAACCTTTATTCATACATTACTCTATGACACGATTTAGACCTTGTTTGGTGTGAATACATCACTTATGTATTGAGTCAACTTCTATTTTGTTCTCAGGAACCCTCAATAATTAATTTGCACCAGTATAAGAATACATACACAGATGTGGGTGCTGAGATCTCTTCTCAATACTTGGTATTGAGGTGGTCATATGGATAAATCTACACCAACTATAAATTTTGCTTAGATAATCAAATGAATGAAAAACATAACATTTAAAAATTTATGTGGAAAACCTGTAGACTACTGAGGTTATGCTTGTAGAGTTTGAGTTGGGGAAACACTGTGCTGTGCCATGCTCAGTCCAATGTCTGACCCTCAAGGTCCGCAATATTGTGAGTCATTTCTACTATTTCTACTTAGAAAATACCATTGGTAACAACATGTGCCTTCTGATCTTGTTAGGCTGTGTCCTCTTAGGAATGTGTCATGGATATTTCTAGTATATGTCTTAACTTTCCGGGAAAACCTTCCTCTAAGCTATTGCCTACTGAATGATGACCATTCTTGAAATCACAGTTAAAATTCCACCTTCTTAATGACATCATTCCTAATCTCTTCTGTCTGTACAAATCTTTGTCCTACACTATTGTATCAATGTTTTTGCACTGACCTTATTTAGTTTATAATGGTTTTTACAACTTAGTGTAATATAATTTATAGTCTTTTATTGTTCATTATTTACTCCATGTGTATTACTTTTAGTCTCTAACTAGATTTTTAAGAGTTTGAGGCCTGAAGTTATTTAAGTTCTGTGATAGTGTGGTATAGCAGAAAGAACAATGGCTTCTAACTATGGTTCCATAATTCTGTGACTGGAAGCCTCACTAAAATTTTTTTCATATTTAAAAATTAGCATTAGAAATTCAGAAGAGTTAATATGTTTAAGAAAGCCCCTGATGACTTAGGAAAAGGTCTTAATGGTGGATGTTTGTTTACTCTTTATTAAAGATGAATATGCCTGTAGCTGCATGAAGATTTACTAGGAAGACAGAAAACCTGAAAGGCATTAAAACTACTGACGATTATTCATTTTTGGTGATAAGGGAAATAAAAAAAATAGAATCTTTGATAAATGACTTTAAAATCCTGGAAACTCAAATGGTGAAAAAAAGAGAGATATTACTAGTGAATACCTAACTTAATGTATAGTATCAAGAGATAGAAATAGGCTTTCCAGACTAATTGGGCACCTCGGAAAAGCTGGAATATATTATGCAAAACCTAGAAAGAAACCTGCAGAATTTTCTGACAGTCAAATTTAAAAGGAGTTTAGAGATAATGTTTATTAAAAAAAACTTCAAATCCAAATAATATACAGGATAAGAGGTCTAACACTGACTGATCAGTAGTAGAAAAGATTCATTTTCACTGGAGAAAACAAGGAAGAGGGTCATTAGAAACACTTGTGGCCTTAAATATCTCCATACCAATGCAGAACATAAATAATGAAGAAAGAGGGGAAGGAGCAAGATGGCAGAGGAGTAGGAGACCTGGATTTCGTCTGGTCCCAGGAAGTCAGCTGGATAGGGATCAAACCATTCTGAACACCTATGAACTCAAAAGGAGTTTGCAGAAAAGAATAGCAACAACTCTCTGAACAGAAAAGTGACCACTTTCTGGAAGGTAGGACGTGCAGAGAAGTGAATCCGAGGCGATTTTCGGGAGGATAGACGGCGGGGGAGGGGGCCTCCGTCGGCTGCTTCTGGCAAGTGATAGAGCCTCAGAGCACAAAATCAGAACGTTTAGAAGTCTGCTCCACTGAGGGACGTCGCTCCAGTGGCTAAGTGGGGGTGGAACCCTCGCTGGGACAGTGTGGTCTCAGGACCTTTGGGGTCACAGGAAGACCGGGGGTACCTGAGTGCAGCAGAGCTCCCAGGTATTGGAGCAGGGAAGCCAGCTGCAGAGACAGAGCCGAGGCGTGGGCTCTCAGCTCGGGGTTGCCATAAACTGTGATCCGTGGCACAGTGGGGCCACTGCTCTTCCAGCAGGGATCCAACAAGCGGCAGATCCGGGGAGACTCCCTTTTCTTCCCTGGGAGGAGCGGTGCAGGAGCGCATCGCAGGGATCTGCTGGGTTTGGAGACTGCAAAGGCGGTCGGGTGCCAGAGATAGAAACGCCCAGTTACAGGCCGGGTGATCACGGAGGGCGGCCGGAGACCAGGGTGAGGGGAGTGACTGACTGCTTTTCTCTGGGGGCGCACTGAGGAGCCGGGCCCCAAGTTTTCGCCTCCTCCAGGGTGGAGATTAGGAGGCTGCCATTTTCACTCTCATCCTCCAAAGCTGAACAGAAAGCTTGCAGGAAACAAAAACTCCCAAGAGCAAACCCGAGCAGATTGCTTAGCCCGGCCCCGGCAAGGGCGGGGCAATTCCGCCTCCGGCAAAGATATTTGGGAAGCAAGGCAACAGGCCCCTCTGCCAGAAGGTCAGCAAGAACAGCCAGCCAAGACCAAGTTTACCGATCAATGAGAACAGCAGAACTCCAACACTAGGGGAATACTGCACATAGAATTCATGGCTTTTTTCCCATGATTCTTTAGTCTTTCAAGTTAAAATTTTTTTAACTTTTTTTTTTAAATTTTCTTTTTCCCCTTTTCAACTAACATCAATCCCTTTTTAAAAAAATCTTTTTTATTTTTCATTTTTAGAGTCATATTCTATCCCTTCATAGTAGTTACCTTTAATTTTTGGTTATATATATATAGGTTGATCTCTCTTTAAAATTTTGGGATACAGTTCCTTCTAACAGATGAAAATATACCCTAAATCTCTAGTGTATGGCTTTATTCTAGTCTCCTGCCTTATCACATTCTCTCCCTTTTTTTTTAATCCTCTTCTTTCTTTTTTCAAACAACTTCTTATCAATTCCTTCTATAAAATCTTTTATAATTTTCATCTTTACAGTCACATTCCATTCCTTCATTGTATTAGTCCTTATTTTTGTACATATATAAGTTTTTCTTTCTTTAAAATTTTGGGAGGCACTTTCTTCTAACAGACTAAAATACGCCCAAAATCTAGTGTGTGGCACTGATCTATGAACCAGCCTGATCATATTTGATCATATTCAGTTTTATTTGTTTTGTTTTTGTTTGTTTTTATCTTTTATCTTTTTCTTTTTTCTTCCTTTCCCTTTCTTTTCCCCCAGTTTCAGGTCTTTTCTGATTTATTTAGTTATATTTTCTGGGGACGTTGTTACCCTGTTAGCATTTTGTTCTCTCATTCATCTATTCTCCTCTGGACAAAATGACAAGACAGAAAAAATGACCTCAACAGAAGAACAAGAGGCAGTACCCACTGCCAGGGACCTAATCAATACGGACATTAGTAAGATGTCAGAACTAGAATTCAGAATAATGATTTTAAAGATACTAGCTGGGCTTGAAAAAAGCATGGAAGTTATTAGAAAAACCCTTTCTGGAGAAATAAAAGAACTAAAATCTAACCAAGTCGAAATCAAAAAGGCTATTAATGAGGTGCAATCGAAAACAGAGACTCTAACTGCTAGGATAAATGAGGCAGAAGAGAGAATTAGTGATATAGAAGCCCAAATGATGGAAAATAAAGAAGCTGAGAGAGAGATAAACAATTACTGGATCACGAGGACAGAATTCGAGAGAGAAGTGATACCATAAGACGAAACAACATGAGAATATTGGGATCCCAGAAGAAAATGAGAGAGGGGCAGAAGGTATATTGGAGCAAATTATAGCAGAGAACTTCCCTAATTTGGGGAAGGAAACAGGCATCAAAATCCAGGAGGCACAGAGAACCCCTCTCAAAATCAATAAAAATAGGTCAACACCCCGACATCTAATAGTAAAACTTACGAGTCTCAGAGACAAAGAGAAAATCCTGAAAGCAGCTCGGGAGAAGAGGTCTGTAACCTACAATGGTAGAAACATTAGACTGACAACAGACCTATCCACAGAGACCTGGCAGGCCAGAAAGGACTGGCATGAGATATTCAGAGCACTAAAAGAGAAAAATATGCAGCCAAGAATACTATATCCAGCTAGGCTGTCATTGAAAATAGAAGGAGAGATAAAAAGCTTCCAGGACAAACAAAAACTAAAGGAATTTGCAAACATGAAACCAGCCCTCCAAGAAAATTGAAAGGGGTCCTCGAAGCAAAGGGATAGCCTAAAAGTAACATAGACCAGAAAGGAACACAGACATTACGCAGTAACAGTCACTTTACAGGCAATACAATGGCACTAAATTCATATCTTTCAATATTTACCCTGAATGTAAATGGGCTAAATGCCCCAATCAAAAGACACAGGCTATCAGATTGGATAAAAAAACAAAACCCATCGATATGCTGTCTGCAAGAGACTCATTTTAGACCCAAAGACACCCCCACATTGAAAGTGAGGGGGTGGAAAACCATTTACCATGCTAATGGACACCAAAAGAAAGCTGGGGTGGCAATCCTTATATCAGACAAACTAGATTTTAAACCAAAGACTATAATAGGAGATGAGGAAGGACACTATATCCTACTTAAAGGGTCTATCCACCAAGAAGATCTAACAATTGTAAATATCTATGCCCCGAACATGGGAGCAGCCAATTATATAAGGCAATTAATAACAAAAGCAAAGAAACACATCGACAACAATAGAGTAATAGTTGGGGACTTTAACAGCCCCCTGACTGAAATGGACAGATCATCTAAGCAAAAGATCAACAAGGAAATAAAGACTTTAAATGATACACTGGACCAAATGGACTTCACAAATATATTCAGAACATTGCATCACAAAGCAACAGAATACACATTCTACTCTTGTGGCCATGGAACATTCTCCAGAATAGATCAAATCCTAGGTCACAAATCAGGTCTCAACCAGTACCAAAAGATTGGAATCATTCCCTGCATATTTTCGGACCACAATGTTTTGACACTAGAACTCAATCACAACAGGAAAGTCGGAAAGAACTCAAATACATGGAGGCTAAAGAGCATCCTACTAAAGAATGAATGGGTCAACCAGGAAATTAAAGAAGAATTTAAAAAATTCATGGAAACCAATGAAAATGAAAACACAACTGTTCAAAATCTTTGGGATGCAGCAAAGGCAGTCCTAAGAGGAAAGTATATAGCAATACAAGCCTTTCTCAAGAAACAAGAAAGGTCTCAAATACACAACCTAACCCTACACCTAAAGGAGGTGGAGAAAGAACAGCACATAAAGCCTAAACCCAGTAGGAGAAGAGAAATCATAAAGATCAGAGCAGAAATCAATGAAATAGAAATCAAAAGAACAGTAGAACAGATCAACGAAACTAGGAGCTCGTCCTTTGAAAGAATTAACAAGGTTGATAAACCCCTGGCCAGACTTAGCAAAAAGAATAGAGAAATGACCCAAATAAATAAAATCATGAATGAAAGAGAAGCAATCACAACCAACACCAAAGAAATACAAACAATTATAAGAACATATTATGAGCAACTATATACCAGCAAATTAAATAATCTGGAAGAAATGGATGCATTCCTAAAGATGTATCAACTACCAAAACTGAACCAGGAAGAAATAGAAAACCTGAACAGACCTATAACCACTAAGGAAATTGAAGCAGTCATCAAAAATCTCCCAAAAAACAGAAGCCCAGGGCCAGATGGCTTCCCAGGGGAATTCTACCAGACATTTAAAGAAGAATTAATACCTATTCTCCTGAAACTGTTCCAAAAAATAGAAATGGAAGGAAAACTTCCAAACTCATTTTATGAGGCCAGCATTACCTTAATCCCAAAACCAGACAAAGACCCCATCAAAAAGGAGAATTACAGACCAATATCCTTGATGAACATGGATGCAAAAATTCTCACCAAAATACTAGCCAATAGGATCCAACAGTACATTAAAAGGATTATTCACCATGACCAAGTGGGATTTATCCCTGGGCTGCAAGGTTGGTTCAACATCCCCAAATCAATGTGATACAATACATTAATAAAAGAAAGAACAAGAATCATATGATGCTCTCAATAGATGCAGAAAAAGCATTTGACAAAGTACAGCATCTTCTTGATCAAAGTACTTCAGAGTATAGGGATAGAGGGTACATACCTCAATATCATAAAAGCCATCTATGAAAAACACACAGCGAATATCATTCTCAATGGAGAAAAACTGAGAGCTTTCCCACTAGGGTCAGG
Source organism: Callorhinus ursinus (assembly GCF_003265705.2). Taxonomy (NCBI): domain Eukaryota; kingdom Metazoa; phylum Chordata; class Mammalia; order Carnivora; family Otariidae; genus Callorhinus; species Callorhinus ursinus. Next base: position 76,442,266 of record NW_027397063.1, read on the forward strand.
AACACGGCAGGGATGTCCACTCTCACCACTGCTATTCAACATAGTATTAGAAGTCCTAGCCACAGCAATCAGACAACAAAAAGAAATCAAAGGCATCCGAATCGGCAAAGAAGTAAAACTCTCACTCTTTGCAGATGATATGATACTTTCTGTGGAAATCCCAAAAGACTCCATCCCAAAACTGCTAGAACTCACACAGGAATTTAGTAAAGTGGCAGGATATAAAATAAATGCACAGAAATCAGTGGCATTCCTATACACCAACAAGACAGAAGAAAGAGAAATTAAGGAGTCGATCCCATTTACAGTTGCACCCAAAACCATAAGATACCTAGGAATAAATCCAACCAGAGAGGCAAAGGATCTATACTCAGAAAACTATAGAATAGTCATGAAAGAAATTGAGGAAGACACAAAGAAATGGAAAAACGTTCCATGCTCATGGATTGGAAGAACAAACATTGTGAAGATGTCAATGCTATCTAGAGTAATCTACGCATTCAATGCAATCCCTATCAAAATACCATCCACTTTTTTCGAAGAAATGGAACAAATAATCCTAAAATTTGTATGGAACCAGAAGAGACCCCGAATAGCCAGAGGAATGTTGAAAAAGAAAAGCAAAGCTGGCGGCATCACAATTCCAGACTTGCCGCTCTATTACAAAGCTGTCATCATCAAGACAGTACGGTACTGGCATAAAAACAGACACATAGATCAATGGAACAGAATAGAGAGCCCAGAAATGGACCCTCTACTCTATGGTCAACTAATCTTCGACAAAGCAGGAAAGACTGTCCAATGGAAAAAAGACAGTCTCTTCAACAAATGGTGTTGGGAAAATTGGACAGCCACATGCAGAAGAAAAACTGGACCATTTTCTTACACCATACACAAATTAGACTCAAAATGGTTGAAAGACCTCAATGTGAGACAGGAGTCCATCAGAAACCTAGAGGAGAACACAGGCAGCAACCTCTTCGACCTCAGCCACAGTAACTTCTTTCTAGACACATCACCAAAGGCAAGGGAAGCAAGGGCAAAAATGAACTCTTGGGACTTCATCAAGATAAAAAGCTTTTGCACAGCAAAAGAAACAGTCCACAAAACCAAAAGACAACCAACAGAATGGGAGAAAATATTTGCAAATGACATATCAGGTAAAGGGCTAGTATCCAAAATCTATAAAGAACTTATCAAACTCAACACCCAAAGAACAAATGGCCCAATCAAGAAATGGGCAGAAGGCATGCAAGACATTTTTTCAAAGAAGACGCCAAATGGCCAACAGACACATGAAAAAGTGCTCAACATCGCTCAGCATCAGAGAAATCCAAATCAAAACCTCAATGAAATATCCCCTCACACCAGTCAGAATGGCTAAAATTAACAAGTCAGGAAATGACAGATGTTGGTGGGGATGCAGAGAAAGGGGAACCCTCCTACACCTTTGGTGGGAATGCAAGCTGGTGCAGCCACTCTGGAAAACAGTATGGAGGTTCCTCAAACAGTTGAAAATAGAGCTATCATATGATCCAGCAATTGCACTACTGGGTATTTACCACAAAGATACAAATGTAGGGATCCGAAGGGGTACGTGCACCCCGATGTTTATAGCAGCAATGTCCACAATAGCCAAACTGTGGAAAGAGCCAAGATGTCCATCGACAGATGAATGGATAAAGAAGATGTGGTATATATACACAATGGAATATTATGCAGCCATCAAAAAGAACGAGATCTTGCCATTTGCAACGATGTGGATGGAACTGGAGGGTGTTATGCTGAGTGAAATAAGTCAATCAGAGAAAGACATGTATCATATGACCTCACTGATATGAGGAGTTCTTAATCTCAGGAAACAAACTAAGTGTTGCTGGAGTGGTGGGGCTGTGGGAAGGATGGGATGGCTGGGTGATAGACATTGGGGAGGGTATGTGCTATGGTGAGCACTGTGAACTGTGTAAGACTGTTGAATCACAGACCTTTACCTCTGAAACAAATAATATATTGTATTGTAAAAAAAAATAAGAAGAAGATAGCAGGAGGGGGAGAATGAAGGGGGGAATATTGGAGGGAGAGACGGACCATGAGAGACTGTGGACTCTGAAAAACAATCTGAGGGTTATAGAGGGGAGGGGAGGGCGGAGGTGGGTTAGCCTGGTGATGGGTATTAAAGAGGGCACGTTCTGCATGGAGCACTGGGTGTTATATGCAAACATGAATTGTGGAACACTACATCAAAAACTAATGATATAATGTGTGGTGATTAACATAATAAAAAATAGTAAAAAAAATAATGAAGAAAGTGAAATGGACATATTAGGAAGGATGTGATTATTATCTTGAGATCACGGTGGGTGGGGTGGGGTTTAGAACTAGAATATTGAAATGGCATAATAACATACTTGTTCAAATAAAATACGAAAAGAATGGTAGTATACTTTTGAATTTTTATCCTTCAAAAAGTTAAGGAAGCAGTCATTCAAACCTCTTGTTTGAACTTAATCTGATCAATGAGAGATAATTTCTTGGAGTTGTGAAGGTGTGAAAGACCATGGGTTACAGTGACCATGTCATTTTGGAATTTGTAAAACCATACAAAGAGAATGAGGGAATGTCAGGCCCACTGTCATGCTAAGTAATGATAGCTCTTCCTTATTGAACAGTTACAATATACAAGGCACTGTACTAAGTGTTTTACATTGTCTTATTTAATCCTTACAACCTCTACTATCCCAGTTTTAAGATGAAGAAACTGTGGTTTAGAAAGATTAAGTAATTTGCCCACATCACACAGAAAATTAGCAGAGCTGGATTTGAATCCATTTAGAACTATTTTTCTGAGAATGTCAATTTCTAAGAGTTTTTAGAAGAGATAAGTAGACTTCCTTGACCTGTGAACTTAAATGACATCTCAGTAATAACGACAGGCCTTCAAATGATACATTGACTTTACAATTTGAGATTACTCCAGTGAGGGAGGAGAGAGGCATCAAATAAACCTATGTGGTACATAAGAATTGGATGATACAGAGATAGAGTGCCAGTGGTGTTTGTACTTATTATTCTACTTGCACTTTATGATCTTTAAGAGAAGGTGGAAGAGATTAAAATTTAAAATTTCAAATGGGTATCTTTTCACTTAGGATTAGGTTTTGCTGCTAGGAACTTAAATTTACAATAGCTTACACAGGATAGAAATTTCTTTCTCTTTCCTGTTAAAGTCTGAGGGTGGATGATCCAGGACTGGTGTAGTATTCGCGCTTCATGAGGTTCTTTTGGACCCATGCTTCTGTGTGGCTCTTTTGCTTACAGATGCCATTCCCAAGGTCACTTCATGGTCTACTATGACTTCTCTGGTTCCAGCCATCACATGTTTATTCCAACCACCAGGAAGGAGGAAGAGAAGAAGGGCATGTCTCTACCCTGTAAAGATGCTCTTAAGTTGCACATACTAGCTCTTACTTCCCTTGGCCAAAATTAGTCAGATGGCCGCACCTAGCTATATTGAAGGCTGGGAAATGCAAACTTTAGTCTAGATATCTGTTTCTACCTAGAATTTTGGAGTTCTATTACTAAATTTAAAAGGAGATAGATACATACCGCTGGGCATCTAGCAAGTTTTGCCACATATATGTAACCAAATTAAAATAGAGTAACAGAAACCTCCAATAATAATGTCAGAAAGGATAAAAGCCTAGAATAATCTGAAGCATATAGAAAGTGCTAAAAAAATTGGCTTTTGATTATTTAAAATTTTTTGTATATTTTTAGAGAAGTAGAAAAAGAAGGTGATAGTTCTCGCATGGGGAAAATTCTAACATTAATAGATGATGGAGAAATAGTGGAATTAATCCTCTTTTTTTTCCTTCTACCAAAACTGATTATTAAATTGGTAGAAGAACATGTGGATGAGAAATTGAAGGCTCAAATAGGATAACACCTAGATTCAGGCCCTCATTACTGTTTCCCTGCAATATCGCTGCAGCCTCCTAAAAAGTTCTTGATGCTGCTTGGCATACATTTCCTTCCCTCACTCTCCAATCAAGTAAAGAAAACAACTTCTTTACTACCTCAAATTATTTCTCTAAAAATAAAGCTTGTCATTCCCCTGCTTAAAAACATTTTTTTGGTTCTGTATAATTTATAGAACTAACTCCAAACTTCTTATCATTGTACATAAAGCCCATCATGCTATGTTTTGAGCTTTTCTTTCATCTCATCTGTCTATTGCTTTCATGCTTTTCGAGTTCCAGCTTTGCCAAACTTCTCAGTGTTTCCTCAATATTGGATTTACTAATCCTTTTGTGCAAATGCTGCTCTTTTTCTGGGGAATTCATGGACAGTTTTAAGACCTAACTCACATACCTCCGCCTTTTTAAAGCATGTAAAGTTGGATGGTTTTTCCTCTGTAACCACATGACACTCTGTACATATTTCTATTGCAGTACTTGTCATATTGTCAGTAAATATGTATTTATTTACATATATTTCTCCCCTGCTAAACTCTGAGCTTCCCAGGAGAAACAATTTTAAACATATTGCTCAGCACTTAGTGAACGTTCAAAATGTTTATTGACTGATTGATGAGAGTATGCAGATGGTTTAAATTAATTCAAGACCTTGGGGTCAAATGAAATACATGCTAGAGTAGCAAAAAAAATTCCATCTGTTATTTAGGAGCTATTGCCAGGTATCTTGAAGGAATTTTGGGTAGTAGAATTGTCAAAAGACTGGAGATAGGCAGTATTCCAATTTTCATAGTGGGTGTAAAAGTATACTAGGATTGTAGACTCAGAAGCTTGAGGCCATACACAATTGTAGAGCAGATTATTAGACAGATGGTTTGTGAGCATTTTAGGGAAAATACTGAAAAGTAAATTTCTATTGTTATATTTTAACCTGCCTCCTTTCATAAAGTATTAGAAGCAGATGTTGATTCCTAGGAACCTATGAATGTTTGCTTAAGACAAGTAAAACTGTGTGAAACTCTTTTCCTGTTGTTTTTTTTTTTAATTTACTGAGAATAGTGGCTGTGTATTCTGTAAGGCATTCTATATATATTTGACATCTCTCCTGTACTCTCTATTGTAGTTTTATGTGGATCAGATGATGCATTTATGTATTGGAAACTATAGGGTTTTCTGTATTTTCTGTATTCAGGGTTTCCCTATTTTTAGTCATTTTCTTAACACTTTAATTTTTTTTGCCATATTCACACACCATTTCTACTTTTATATACCTAAAATTTTTCCTTAAATCATTTTTTAAAACTTAAACTTAGCCTTATTCTAAAAGAAAATATCTATTAGGCCACAGGTTTGTAATATACCAGTGATATCTTTTCTAATATACCCTGTAAGAAGTGCATAACTATGAACAACAACAAAAAGAAATGGCCATGTGTCATCTAGAATACAAACAGTATGTGATTTTATCATAATTTATGCTGCAGTCATTAAGTGAAGTATAGGAGATATTTAGGGCTAATTCAAAATACCATTGAATGATTTTTGTCTATTGCACCATGGTGTGGTACACAAAGGCAGTTGATTAATGGATTGATATCAAGTCGGAGGGGTGTTTTGAGTGACAAATTTCAGGGCTGTGACCTTTGTTCTAACCTGCTTGACATTTTTATTAGTGACCTGAAGACATAGGAGGTGAATGAGTTCAGTTGGAAATTCCTAACCTGGGAAGGATAATTAATATACTGGATGATAGAACCGATTCAAAAATTTTTGGCAGGTTTGGATTATAGGCAAATAATAGTAACATGATAGGAATTAATGTGGAGGATATGCAATTAGATTAAGACAGATAAGTGTTCAAATATAGAAGGCAGACAATCTGGCAAAATTACTTAGGCATTTCAATTGTTTGTAAACTCATTAGGAGGAGAAAATTTGCTATAGATGCCCTAGAAAGTAAATGCAAACCTAAATTTCAGTCATAAAAGTAATATGCTCAAGAAAGTGCTTTAAAATCAAGTGTCCAAATTAAGAGAGTTAATTATTCTGCAGCTGATCAATCTATATCTGTAATATTGTTAATTCCAAGATATTATCTAGGAAAATTATAGAGTTGGAGACCCTATCACATGAGAGAGAGTTGAAGGAGCTCAGCATGGTAAGCCTGAAGAAGAAAATTCTAAGTTGGGCCATGAGAATTGTTTTCAAATACAGTACTGGAAAAGCTTTTAACATAGAAGAAAACTTTTATTTATTCTGCAGTCTTAGTAAGCATATTTGACTTCAGCTCCATAAAAATTAGAATAATTGAATAGTCAGGAATACTTCCTCATAGGGAAGGAGGAAGCTGCCAGGATTGCTGTATGGTCATATTTGGAGTGTTTGTATATGTGTGTCTAAATTGGCAGAGAGGTGATCCTTTAACTTTCTTTGTATGATTTTAATTTGTACAATGATCACATGTCATCAGAAAAAAAATATTTCCATTTGATTATCTGAGGCGTGATTATTGCTAATTGACAAGTGAAATTTAAAACCACTTGAGAAGGGGTATGGTTGGAGGAGACTTGTACTTTTGTCACTTAATACTAGTGTATTTTTCACTGATTCCTTAACTTCCCTGACCTTGAAAGTCCTCTTCTGGACAGTGGGAATAATAGCACTTTTCATGCTGGCTAGTTGTAAAGATTCAATCAATGCTATAAATGAAAATTCCTGACACAGTAGGACTTAGGTGCATGCAGTTTTCTTTATCTTTGGTCTTGAGTTTACTATTAGAAAGGATAATCAAAAACTAGTGGGCAGCTGGAAATTCAACCCTAATTTTGGACCTTAAACAATTCAGTCCTAACTTGTGGTCTGGAAGTTGTATGGTATGGGGAAAGTAATATAGAAGAAAGAGAAAAATCCTAAATCATATATATATTATATCAATTAATAATTAATATATTAATCATATAGAATTATATTATACAAATCATAGATAATCCTATAATCAAAATATATAATATAAATATATTTTATATAATTATAAATTTATATAAATGCATTTATATATTTATATGTATTATTTATTTTATATATTATATATTTATATATATTATATATTATATTTATATATTTAGATATATAAATTTATATATTTTTATATATTTATATATTTACATATTATATATATTATATAAATCGTATATATATTCATATAGTCACTACTAGAAGCCCTCGTACAAGATGTCCTATTATAGTCTTCACAGATGAGCCCAATATTTATTATTTTCTCGCTTGTCTTAATGGCCAAGCATTGAGTAATAAATATGTGGGCCACATGGTATATTCAGTTTAGTTGCAATATGGATGAAATTATGAAATCATCCATTTCACATCTCTGTTAATTGAGCTTTTATAGTCATCAAATTAGGTAGTTGTTTAATGATCCAATTAACTGTTCTACAAATTGACCCTCAGATTACTTTGTAGAATTCTTTCCTAAGCCAAGTAAACATGCTTGAAAGTTTAGGCTAGCTATTACAATGATACTCTCAGATTTAACTAAATTTGAGGGAAAAAAAGTAAATGAAAGGAGACCTGAAATGAGCAAATCATCACTCAAACCAGGCCCCCCCAAAAAAATGTCATGACAATTCATTAGACATTACTTCATGTCTTCATTTTTAGATTCTGTATTCAAGAAGTTAATACCATTTTTTAAAAAGATTTTTCTGCTACCAAGATATACTACCACCAGGTAACAATAGCTGCTACTGCTGTTAGTTACAAAAAGAAAGATTTAAGTTCTAGGACCATTCTTTAGGATTTCTAAGTGGTAGTGTTCTCTATGGTTTGATTGTTATTTTTTAAAAAGATTTTATTTATTTATTTGAGAGAGAGATGGAGAGAGCAAATGAGAGCACAAATGGGGGCAGAAGGAGAGGGAGAATCAGACGCCCCACTGAGCAGGGAGCCCGATGCGGGACTCAATCCCAGGACCCCAGGATCATGACCTGAGCCGAAGGCAGATGCTTAACCAACTGAGCCACCCAGGGGCCCCTTAATTATTTTTCTGTGTATTTTTATTTTATATAAAAAACAAGCTTTGCTCTTGAGTGGTCAAACTTAAACAAGGTTAAGCCACCCCTCTTTTAAAGATGATAACTTAGGAAGAAAGTATAGAGATACATGTTTAAGGTACAATCCATTATCTTTCTCACTAATCCTTCACTTGCTTCCATTAGCCCACAAAAATTTTAGCTTGAAATGAGAGCACTTTCTGGCAGTCATGTTCCCTCTTTGGAATATCTTGGCCTCAGTGTCTGGTTTGTTTTTCTCAGCAATGAAGCACTGCTTCAGGAACAGGTAGCCCATTGGTCTATCCCTTCTCTTTTCCCTTCCCCACACTATTCACATAACCACAGAAAAGGTTTAGTTTGCCTTTATAGTTTTGCTAGTTTGGAATCTCTTTTCCTTAATGCATGCTAATAACAAATTATAAACTAAATTCCTTTCTCAAAAATTAGCAATTGAGTAAAAAAAAAAAAATCCCACACAAAAACAACCCTCAGAGGTTATACTAGCCTTCCTCTATAGATTTTTAGTTTAAATCTTAATCTATAGTTTCTTTGCAATTTCTTTGCAATTTCCAGAAAATGCATTTGTATTACCATAGATGGATTGTAGTAATTACTTCTAATTTCAGTAATCAAAATGGATATAATTTTCTTGGGAATGCTGACTTTAATTCACTTACCTGTATCAATAATCTTCGCGCTGGTGAGGGGGTGGAGGTAGGGGAGAGAAAGAGGATGAAATAATGGAGATTGTGGTGGTCCCAGCTTGCATTTTCTTCTACAGTGGCTAATTGTTTGACAGTTACAAAAGGTTTTAAAATATGAACTCTGTAACTGTATTTTAAAGATATTCATTAAAACCATTATGCAAGTCTCCTGGTGCCTGCTCTGTTGCTCAGGCACCTAAATGACCTCACTCTACTTAGGTCTCGCTACTGTGTTCATGCTATTTTTGAGCAAGGCAAAACTGCTTGAGGCTAGACTTTACAAAAATGGAGAGGAAATCGTATGTAGAGGAAAAAAGTCCTTATGTGTTTAACTGACCACTTCACCAGTTACAAGAAAGATTCTTCTAACTCAGTTGCTTTAGCTGTCAAAGAGGAAATAAAAAGTAGAAAATAAGCCTTAGGAAGGCTAAAATAAGAAAAATACCTCTTATAAATGAAATACATTTATGTACAAATAGATAGTGCTTGAATAGTTTTTACATGGTTTTAAGAGATATTTAAGAAGGGGGCAAAAGATCAGATTAGCAAATTTTTATTCTAGAAGTCAACAGGAGAAACTATTTTTATTTAAAGATTTTATTTATTTGACAGAGAGAGACACAGTGAAAGAGGGAACACAAGCAGAGGGAGTGTGAGAGGGAGAAGCAGGCTTCCCGCAGAGTGGGGAGCCTGATGCAGGGCTTGATCCCAGGACCCTGGGATCATGACCTGAGCCAAAGGCAGGCGCTGAATGACTGAGTCACTCAGGCACCCCAACAGGAGAAATTTTTAAATAGCACTACATGGGCTTTCATCTTCTGAAAGTAAAATCCCTTCTAATGGCTGGTGAGAATAAAATGATTTCCAAATCATTTCTCAAGTTCATGGCAAAAATATGTTTTGAATCCACATTAAATAAAGGAGTTTTGGTTTCAATCAAAACATGTCTAAATTGGCAAAAAAGGTATGGAATCAACATGACATGGTGGAAAGAACAATGAACAGGGGATGAGAAAATCTAGATTCTAGTCCAGGTGCTTCACTTTATTAGTTGTGTGGTCTTGGAAAACCTTAATTCATCAGTTACTATTTCTTTCCTGGCCATAGAGGGAATAGAATGGCTGTCCCACCTTCCTTACAGGGTTCTGATGAAGATCACTTAGGGATATTGAGAAATGACTTGCCATAACAGCCACCATCAACCCCACTTGTTCCAGGAAATGCCGAGCTACTGATGATCCTCTGCCCCAAACAGAGGCAATGGATTCTTCCTTCCTCTTTTTGAAATGTCCCTAAACTTCTGCTAGCCTTTTTTATAGTCAGCCAAGGACTGTCAGTTTATCTGAAGACCAATTAAAAAGTCTCCTCTACTTCCAAAATCCCCACCTTTATAGAACACTTGCCACAATCAGAGATTGTCTCAGTATTTCCCATATAAAACTTAGTCTCCTTACTAAAACTTCTGAAACTCTGTTGAAACAAAAGATGGGTTTCCTTGCTACAAGTTCATACCTTTGTTAGTTTTGTCTTGAACTTAAGTTTTTTCGTTGACAACATTTATGTGTCAGCATTTATAATGAATAAGACTGTTGGTACTTCTGAAACAAATAATACATTATATGTTAAAAAAAAAAGGAAGATAACAGGAAGGGAAAAATGAAGGGGGGGAAATCGGAGGGGGAGATGAACCATGAGAGACTATGGACTCTGAGAAACAAACTGAGGGTTCTAGAGGGGAGGGCGGTGGGGGGATGGGTTAACCTGGTGATGGGTATTAAGGAGGGCACATACTGCGTGGAGCACTGGGTGTTATACGAAAACAATGAATCATGGAACACTACATCAAAAACTAATGATGTAATGTATGGTGATTAACATAACATAATATAAAAAAAAGACTTGCTGCTGCAGAATTTTAAATTTGTTAAAGGAGATAGTAAAACTAAAACTAAAAATTTCAGGATTCAAACTTAAAGTTTATTTGGGAAAAGCAAACTGTAAGGAGATAGCTATTTTCATGCTTTGGAATCTAGGCTTTTCATGTTTGATAATAACCATTATTTAGAAATGCTTTATGCATATCATTTTAGAAACAGTAGAGTGTATCTCTGGAGGCTGACTGCCTGGCTTTAATCACATGCTTCACCACTTACTAGCTTTATGACCTGGGACCAGTCACTCAATGAATGCTAACATTTAGGGAGCACTTACTGTAAGTCAGGCACAAACGTGTGGATTATGGATTATTTTATTGAATCCTCAATGAGATTAACATTATTCCCATTTTAGAGAAATCCAGAAAGGTGTAGGTAATTTTCCCAAGATCACACATCTAGCAGTTTCTACATCAACAAAACAAGAGATGTTAATAGCATATAGGTCAAAGTGATGAAATGATTACATGAGACAAAGCATGTAATGTGTTTGTTTGGCTGACACATAGGGAGTGTTCAATAAATGTTCTATTGTAATTGTTCTTTTCAATGTTACTAGGTGAGAATGATTAACTACATTATTAAGATCAAGAAACTTCAGCTGATCTTAAAAAAAAACAAAAACAAATTTAATACTGGAAAGGGTGAATTGACATATTGGTACCCTAAAATAGAGACCATTAGATTAGCCAGAGAAAAAGTTCACAAACATTTTTTGGATGAATAACTAAAATGCTTTTTACTTGGGGTACCTGGGTGGCTTGGTTGATTGAGCGTCTGACTCTTGGTTTCAGCTCAGTCATGATTTCAGGGTCATGGGATTGAGTACCATATTGGGCTCCGCAATCAGCCAGGGTCTGTTGGAGATTCTCTTCCTCTCCCTCTCCCTCTGCCCCTCCCCTGCTCATATGCTCATAGTCTTTCTCTAAAATAAATAAATAAATCTTAAAAAAAAATAAAATTCTCTTTACTTGAATCCTTGCAATTGACACAGGAGAATGTCAAGGAACAAAGGGTATTGATAGGCTCTGGTGGGAGACATCTAGGAGCAGTTGTGAAACAAAGGTAATGACTAGGAGAATTACGGTGGTACACTGTTGAGGGATTGAGTTTGGGGGAGGGGCATACCTACCTACGACTCATTGCTCTTCTAGAATTACTCCATTGGGGTCAATATTTTAAAGCTAGTAGATATGGGGAGCCTTATATTATGACTCAGTATTTGAAATGCTAGCAAATTATAGATTATTTGAAGGATTGGGAAAATGGTAGTGGCCTCTAGATTGTATTCTACTACAACAGGGCCTTGTTAACATAGATTAATAGAAGACATGTCACATAAGTTTGCCTAGTCAGTGAGGTAATGTAGGAAGATCTGGGTTACTGCTAGGAATTAAAAACCCCAGTAGGAATGGTGCTGGGAGCAGACTTCAGAAGCTAGAGTCCTCTGAGGTTGTAAAAGAAAAAAGCCAGAGCAGAGGAAAAGAGGCCAAAAGGGATATCAGAGATAAATCGTGCTTAGTTCATAATTTTGCTTCATTCCAGCCTCAGTTTTAACACTGTTCATAAAAGAACAATGATTCCATTTATCTAATCCCAGTTGATTAATTGATATAAATACTTTAAGTGCCAGGCATTGTAAAGCTGATGGGAATTTTAGACCAGGTAGGAGAGGACTAGGATCATTGCAGGCCAATGAATGAGCTGTTTTGAGGCCTGCAGGTCCATTTAAATTGCACTCTATAATTGTTGCCTAGTCATTTAACCTCTGGGCCTCAGTTACTTTATCTGTAAAATGAAGATGTTGAACTATATGATCTCTGGGGAATTTTGCAGCATTAAAAAGTTATGGTTCTCTTTGGCTTACTTTTAAAGAAGATGTATGAACCTCTTTGGTTAATAAAGAATCAAGAATAGAGGGGCACTGGGTGGCTCAGTCGTTAAGCATCTGCCTTCGGCTTGGGTCATGATCCTAGGATCCTGGGATAGAGCCCCGCATCGGGCTCCCTGCTTGGTGGGAAGCCTGCTTCTCCCTCTCCCACTCCCCCTGCTTGTGTTCCCTCTCTCACTGTGTCTCTCTCTGTCAAATAAATAAAACCTTAAAAAAAAAAAGAATCAAGAATAGAAGCTCACATCTTATAAGGATGCGTGCAAATGGACATGTGTATATATACATGTTTAACCACATGTACACATATATAGCATTATGAGGATTATCATGAAAAAATACTAATAAAACTGGAGTGAGTGACATAAGATTGAAGAAATATGCAACTTAAAAAGTATTTCTGTCTTTGCAGCATGAAAGAACATAATACCACAGATGCTTTTACGAGGAGAATCTTCTGGCCAAAGTTTAGGAGGATATAGAAATACATGTAAGTAAAGTTCAAACTTTATTTACTCCAAAAATAATAGCATCCTTTACTCCATATCCCTGTGTCCTTAAGACTATAACAAATCATCCCCTGGTTTCTTATCCATAGTTTGAAACTGGTTTTATCCTAAGAATTTCATTTTATCTTTATCCTAAGATAAGTATTTATCTCAGAAAGATTAAAGCCAAGCTTCTCTAAACTCACCCTTCGGAAGTATCTTAATTTAGCTTTCCAAATTATTCTACTATTGCCAATGTTATTTTGACAACTTCTTATTCAAGAAGCCTCATGAATTTAAAAGTTTTATGTATAGCCAGCAGACCTATTCCTCATGAGATATAGGATCTAAGGCAGTGTGACTCCATTCTTTCTTATTACTGGAAGTGACAAGACTTACTGGAAACTGAAACAATGGGGTCAAGCACTGAATAAAGAAAAAGGGAAAAAGCAAGGCTGTGAGGCTCTCAACCCAGACTAACTAAAATATTCATGATGTCTTACAAAGAGATGGCTGTAGTTGAAGTTTCTTAGTAACAGAATACTATTTAAGAGAAACTGCGGATGATCATAAAAAGTTACTAGCAAAGACAGGAGAGCCAAAGAAGAGAAAATAAGATTAAGAAATAAGATCTTCCTCTTGTCTTGTGCAAATGGAAGGCCTCAATACTTTTCAATAGGATTTGTATAAGCCGCTTGTGGTTATCAGTGGAATACACAAGAGAGGTCAAATATCAAAGAACAATTTGAAATTTTTGGTTATTTCTGCAGATCCAGTAATAAAGGCACTGAAGACTAACCAAAATTTTGAGACATTTCCTATGCTTATAAAATGTTTTCACTTATTCATTAATTATTTTTATGTTAATAAGCACACAATTTGAATATCCTTCATAGTCCAATCACTGGATGAAATACAGGGGAAAAATGGTCATTGTCCTTAAGATGTTTAAAATCTATTTGGAAGTAAAATACAATGCTTTTGTTTTGATTAATTCTCCATCTTGCTCTAATAAGCTAATTCATATGAAGCTTGAAAAATCAAGTAAAAGTTTTTCCTTTCAAATGCTTAAAGGGGGCTGATAATAGCATTTCCTTTGTGTAAAAACTGGCTAAAAGATAATGCAGCCTGTTTTATTAGGCTATTAGAGACAAATTTATTCATCTTCAATATGCTGTAGTTTTATTCAGAACCTATTTTTATTCTGCTAGATTCTTCAATCCTAAAATTCACATGGCCCAAGGGAAAAATGTCCTGGAATGTATCATCTGTTCCCCTCAGTAGTTAGACTGCTGAAGTTCCAACAGCTGGAACGTATTCCTGCTTTGCATGATCTCCCTTTATCCCCATGGGGCCCTTTAGACTTGTTCTTACTCCCCTGCTTTCCTTGGGGGAAAACTTCTAGCATCTGGTAGCTGGGATTACATATAAGTTAGATATAGATGCTTTTCTCTGTTTGTTGTTTAGTATCAGTATTTCAGTTTTCTAGTTCAGTCTGAGTATGTAAAGCATAATAGTGGAGGTGTATATGTTTTCAGGTAAGTGGGAGTTCTGGTAAAGTGAATAAGGAAGGTGGTATGGGACTAGAAACTACGAAATATTAGATCCTTTTATAAAGATGCTAAAGTTATTTTTCTGGGAGAGGAGAAAATTCTGGGAAAACATAATAGCTGTCTTCAGAAATCTGAGAGGTTGACATTTGGGTTAAAAAAGGTTATGGTGGTTCTTGGAGTCCTACTAACTTCTAAGGAGTGGAGAGTAGTGGGAGCAGCTTTTAGCTCAGCTTCAAAAAGGATAGAAGTTTCCTATCCCTATTGAAGCAGAAGCCTAATGACTGCTTGTGGTCTTGTAGAGGTGAAGTAAACGAGATTAGGCAAAGAGATGGGAATTGGATTGGATTTGGGATAAGGATGGCAAATTGGTTCAATTCCCATGCCAAGTGTGATCAACTGGTAAGGGCTGCTTGGAGTCCCACGGGCCTCTGGGACTACCCCAGCTCATGAGGAATAAGTGCTGTGATTGATGAGAATAGATTTGCATGCCATGCATTTTCTCCCTCTGGGATGTTCCTTCAATATTTCTTCCACTTCTTACATTCTGTGATGCAACAGTGGTACCGCTTGGTGCTACCATTAGCCCAATATATCCAACCCAACTCTCTAGATTCAAAAGGCAACTTCGAATCTACACTACTTATCTACCACTTCTTATATTTTTTAGCTTTGAGTGGTTAAGTTTGTAACTGGGTTGACCTTATTTGATTGAAAGATTATAGGAATTTTACTTCTTGCTATAATAAAATGACAAGGAAGCATAGTGGTATACTGGAACATGCTTTGCTTCCACCCTCACCGTTTCACTGAGATTGCATCTATGAGTGATGCCATTCATCATGTCTGTGTTTCCAAAGGCAATGAACACTTGACAGCTTCTTGAAATATTTTTGTCTCTTGGCTCTCACCACACTATTTCCTTCTGCTTTTGCTTCACTAACTGCTTCTTCTTAGTTTCCTTTACCAAGGACCAGAGTAAGATCCTCTTCAAGAGATGCTTAAAATATGCCTACTCTCTCATCTGTCCATTCCTGTAGATTTAAATCCTATTCTTATATTGATAATTCCAAAATTTCTGAACATAGCAAGAACTTTAATTTTCACTCTTTTATCTAACCACTTGCTTGAAATTACCTGTTAGATGGCCCATAGGCATCTCGAACTTACCATTCAATATGGACTCCTAACCCACTCCCTATTTTGTTTTCCTTCCCCCACCACTTAACCATTCTATAATGTAATTAACCACCCAGTTGCTCATCCAGGAAATCTAAGGATTATTCTTGATTCTTTCCCTTCTCCCTTCTCCCACCCCTCATTCAATGTATCATTATAAATATGTCCAAACTACATTTTGAACATGTCACTTCCTTTCATCAGTACTACTACCACTGTGGAGCAGACTATCAGTGTCTCTCACATGGACCATTGCAGTAACCTAATACTTGCCCCACTGAAATTAAGCATTCACACAATAATAAGAGTAATCTTTCATTCGTTCAACATTAATTCAACAAACATTTAACTGACTACATGGAGGGCTTATCCTAGATGGGGCTGATCAAGGCTCTTGGGGGTCATCAGGGAACGAAGCAAAGATTTCTGATTTTGAGAAGCTTATGTTCTAATGGGAGAAGATACACAAAAAACAATAAACATAATATATAAATGAAAAATATAATAAGCTAGATGTTGTAAATGATGTGGAAAAACTGAAAGTAAAGCAAATTAAGTGGGCTAGGGAGTGCTGGGAAGTGATGGTACAGATTACAGTATATAAAAGGAGGTCAGAGTAGGTCTCATGGAGAAGGTGATCTTTTTATAAGAGAGTTAGCCAAGTGGACATCAGGGAGAAGAGTGTTCCAGAGCAACTAGAGTAAATGTCTTTCAAATGAGAATGTATCTGATGTGTTTGAGAAATAGCAAGAAAGCCTGTATGGCTATAAAAGAGAGAACGTATGAGGAGGAGTGTGAGAAGAGGTCAGAGTTAACATGAGAGACACCATAGAGCCTTGTAGGAGACTGTAAGAATTTTGAATTTAACTGTGCTTGAAAAGAGGAATACTTGGATAGCTTTGAGTAAAGGAGTGACATATAGTATGACTTACATTTTAAAAGAATCACTTTGACTGCTGTTTAATAAATACTATAGGTAAGAGTATAATGGGGAGACCAATTAGGAGGCTATTGCAGTAATCTAGGTGAGAGATGATGGAGATTTAGACCAGGATGGTAATCGGAGAGGTGGTGCAAACTGGTTAGATTTTGGATATATTTTGTGGATAAACCCACAAGATTTATTGATAAATTTGATGTGGGATATGAGAGAGAGGTATTAGGGATGACTGCAAGGTTTTAGGACCAAGCAATTAGAAACAGTGGGGTTGTCATTAAGTGAGATGGAAAAAAATTGAGAAGGGATAGGTTTTAATGGGACAATCAGGAGTTTTAGTCTTGGTCATGAAAAGTTTAATATATTTATTAAACATCAGAGTAGAGATGTTGAATAGGCAATGGGATAATAAAAGTCTGAAGTTCTGGAAGAACACTGAGCTGGATGTTGTCAACATGTGGATGGCTTTTAAAGCCAAGAGTCTGGATGAGATCATCAAGGGAGCCCTGGATGTATTCCAACATTAAGAGGACAGAGAGAAGAGGAGAAGCCAGCAAAAGAGACTAAGAAGGAAGGAGCAGTGAAGCTGGAGTACAAACAAAAGATGTGGAGCTTTAAAAACCAAGCAATAAAAGGGCATCAACAAGGAGCAAGTCATCAACTGATAGACTGAGTAAGATGAGGACTGGATTTAGCAATAGAGTTAAGGAGTTAAAGAAATCTTGACAGCAGCAGTTTTGTTTTAGGGCTGATAGAAAAGCCTGGGGTGGGTTTAAGAGAGAAAGGAACATCTCCTATGAAGTATTCTTGTAAAAAAAAAAATCAGAATTAGATATACCTTCTGGACCTACTACATTTTAGGAAATGCATGCAAGACAGGAACAACATGGGCAAAATCCAGACTGCGTGAACTTAGAACAAAGGGACTGGTTTCTTCAATAAATACATTACCATAAGGGTGGGAGGGAAGGAGAGAGGTAAACAAGAAGTGGAATCACCTAGATTAAAACAGATTTAAGAATATGGTGACCACACATTTCAGTTTGCCTGTGATTATCCTGTTTATTATCTGGCAAATGATATACCAGGGATTGGCTTCAAAATAATCCTCTGTGTGTGGGGGGAGGGTAATAGTTATTAGTACTGATGAAACTAGAACAATGAAATATTAAGTTTATAATTGTTGAAGCTGGGTAATGACTATATGGATATTTATTACACCATTCTCCTTTATTTTGGATTTGTTTGATATTTTTCATAATAAAAAGTTTAAAAATATATATAGGGAGAATGAGAAGAGGGGAAATAGAAATAGTGATTAGACATCGCTTTTGAGGGGTTTTCTAAATCATAAACATATTATATCTCCCCTTTTATTTAGGTTTTCTTTAATTTCTCTCAGCAATGTTTATGGTTTTCAGTGTAAACATCTTGCCTGTATTCTGTCAGCTTCATCCTTAAGTATTATTCATATATTTTATGCTATTGTAAATGGTATTGATTTTTAACTTCATTTCTAGTACCTAAAAACACAATAATATTATATATTGGTCATGTATTCTAGAACTTCACTAAACTCACTAGTTAGGTATAGTAGGTGTGTTGGTAGTTTGCATACAATTGTTTACATAGATGGTTTCTTTTCTTTATTTCCAATCTAGATGTCTTTTATTCATTTTTCATGCCTTTTGCATGGACTAGAACCTACAGTAAAATGTTCAGTGGAAGTTGTGAGAGTAAACATTTTTGCTTTGTTCTTGTTCTCAAGCAGACAATTTTGTCTTTCACCAGTAAGATGATATTCTCTGCAGTTTTAAGGAGGTGTACTTTATTAGGTTGAGGAAATTCCTTTCTACTTCTACTTTACTGAGTGTTTTCTACATCTTGTCTGCATCTATTGATATTATCATACATGTTGTTTTTCTTTTTTAGTCTATTAATATTATACGTTACATTGATTTTTGAATGTTAAACCAACTTTGCATTATTGAGTCAAATACAAATTGTCAAATGATATATTTTCTCTTTTTATGAATTTTATATGTTGGGTTTGATAAAGTTTTATTTAGAATGCGTCTATATTTTTGGGGAAAATGTAATTGGTCTGTAGTTTTATTTTCCTGAAATTTTCTTTGGTTGTAGTATCAGGGTAATACTGGCCCTATAAAATGGGTGGTGAAGTATTATCTCCTCTTCAAATTCTGGAAGACTATGCAGAATTGGTACTATTTCTTCTTTTAAATATTTCGTAGAATTTAACAGTGGAGTCATTCAGACGTGATAAGATTTTTGTTTCTGTTTTTTGAGGAGATTTTAACTACAAATCCAATATGTCTAATAGATATAAGGCTATTCAGATTATCTGCTTCTTCTTGAGTGAGCTTAGGTAGTTTGTGTGTCTTTCAAGGAATTTGTCCATTTCGTCTCAGTTGTCAAATTTGTTGGAATAAAGTTGTTCAAAGTATTGCCCCTTTCCCTTTTTGATATCTGTAGAATTGCTTTCTCATTCCTGACACTGATAATTACCTCCTTACTTTCTTTCCTGACCAGTCTGACTAGAGGCTTATCAATTTTATTGATCTTCTCAAAGAATCAGCTTTTGTTTTCACTGATTTTTATATGATCTTTCTGATTTTCTTTCATTGATTTTCTCCTCTGATCTTTAGTCTTTCTTTTTTTTCCTGCTTGCTTTGCATTTAGTTTTCTCTTTTTTATAAGATTCTTAATGTGAAAGATGAGATCATTAATTTGAGACTTTTCTTCTTTCCCCATGTAAGAATTTGGTGCTCTAAATTTTCCTTTAATAACTCCTTTAGCTGCATTCTATAATTTTGGCATATTCTTATTTTCATTCAGTGGGAAATATTTTCTAATTTCTCTTTTGTCACTTCTTTGGTCCATGGGTGATTTAGAAATGTAGTATTTTATTTCTAAATATTAGGGAATTTTCCAGAGATCTTTCTGTTATTGGTTTCTAATTTAATTTTATTGTGGCCAGAGAATAAACTTTGTATATCTTGAATCCTTTTAAATTCATTGAGACTAACTTTATGACTTAGAATATGGTCTGTCTTGGTAAATATTTAGGTATACTTGAAAAGAATGTGTATTCCACTGTTATTGAGTGGGATGTTATATAAATGTTAGCATATAAAAGTTGATTGGTAGCATAATTCAAATCCTAAATATCATTTTGATGTTCTGATCACTTATTCTATCTATTGAGAGAAGGGGTTGAAATTTCTGAGTGTAATTGTGAATTTTATTTTTCTCCTTGCAGTACCATTAGATTTTGCTAAATGCATTTTTAGGAAGTGCATAAATGTTTTCTTCTTGATTAACTGATTCCTTTATCATTTTGTTGTGTTTATTGTTATATGAAGAATCTTGTTCTTATATTTTTAAATGATTATTGTTGGTTTATCATAAAATGATATATAATATTCTCTACATATTTATATAAGTATATATACACATATGCATTATGTATGTACAAATATATAGCCTCTATATATTTATATGTATGTATGTGTATATGTACATATGTATATCCATACAAATGTATATTTATATAGAAAGACTTATTCATAGCCACTTTTCATAACTTTTTTATTAATTCTAAGTTTTTGGATGATTTTTGGAATTTCTGGATATATGATCATATTTTCTGCAATTAATTATGCTCTTGGTACTTTCTTCAGTTTCTTAATGTGCTTTTCACAACTTCCAGAACACTTTTGTTTGTTCAGGACTTTAATGAGACTGACTTTAATATTTCAGCATTAAGTGTGATTTTGGCTGCTGAGTGGAGACACATAATGTTTATGATACTAGGAAAGGATACTTCTATTGCTAATTTTTATATATAGATTTTGTTTTTTTATTCATTGTACATCATGCCACCAACTGACTGCGGAAGACTTTTTTCTATAGGCTACAGGCTTTAATTCAGTTTTTCCCCTGAGTCTCTCCTGAGGCACCAAGTTCCTTTAAAAGTCCTTGAGCTCAGGGTATGTATTTGCAACCTGGCAAAGAAATAATTGAAAAGCAAGTGTTAGGCTATGCTAGATATTCACCGAGAAGCACCTGTTAATTTGAAGGCACTTAGGGTTGTAGGTAAAAGCTGCTTTTACCACAAACTGAGGTTTCCAGTCGAAACCTGTATTTTAACTTAGAAATATATATTTTTGGTACTTCATTCACTAAAAAAGCATCTCAGTGACAGAGCTGAATACTGTTGCATCTGAATAAGTAACTACCCTTAAACTGTGTTTGTACCAGAGAGGTTTAGGCTTATGGGGGTTTCTGGGATCAGAATATACAGGGAGGGGCAGCTTTTAGTAAAGGATGAATAAAAGTACAAGTCATAGACATAGGTTTTTACTGTGTGCATCCACATGATGGATTTTGAGCAACCTGTACTTCCCTTACTTTTTGTTTTGATCAATTCATTTTGTTTTCTTCTCTGAAACTGTTATTTTCTTGTCTAAATCACAGTGTTTATTATATTAATTATTTCAAGGAAATTTCAAAGCACAAACTTTTTATGATATATGAAAAAATGCCAGAACATTCTTACATTCATTAAAGGAAACAATTTTTCATCCTTTATCACTTAAATTCAAAAGTTGTACCAATACTGGATCTACTTTTATTTATTTCTTATTTTCATTTTTAAACTGATAAATTGGAAGTAAAATCAAAATTAAAACTTTGCTGTGCAAGAGATAGTTAAGAAGGTGAAAACTCAGTTTATAGCCCACCGAAAAATATTTGCAAGATATATATCTGATAAACAACTATCATTCTAAATATATAGTTTTTATAACAATAGTAGGAAAAATAACACAATTCAAAATACCAGCATGGATCTACTTTTATGGTTGTCTCATTCATTCATCAAATATTATTGCTTTATTTAGTATTTATTAGTATCAGGTACTATTTTTGGAGTAGGAATTTGAAGGTGAATAAGTCATAATCCATGCCCTCGAGGTGCTAATAGTCTGAAAAGGGTAATGTTTAAACAAAATAATTCAGGTCAATGTGGGAGAGTAAAGAAAATGGTCATCTAAGTCAAACTGAAGTTCAAGGAAATTCACTGACAGTGGCAGTGAGTATTTATCCTCCTCTTCTTCCATTATAATAGAATTTTCCCTTATGTATATGTATACTCAGCTATAGCTTACATTTCAGCCATATGACTAAGTTCTAGCCAAGAATATGAAAGGAAGTGTTGTACTACTTCTGGGTCACAGGCTCCTCCTTCCTTCCCTCTCTCTATATGACTTCCTAAAATGTGAGTACTATAAGGAGCCATTAGGAGCCATACAGAAGAGAGCAAAACCCCAGAGATATGGAGCAATAAAGATACTGGGTTCCTGACAACCTAAATTATAAAGTAAGATCTCCCTCGTCTAGACTACTAATACAAGGGAGAAATAAATATTTTATTTTGTTTAAACCACTGATAATTTGGGCCTCTATTATAACTTTATCTAGATCCAAACTAATATGGTGAGCTTTCCCCAATCTTCACTCTTCTGGACCTTTCAGTATACTTTGACCATATCCTCATGTTTAAAAGCTTCTTTTCTTAAAAATTTTTTTATTTGTTTAACAGAGAGAGACAAAGCAAGAGAGGGAACACAAGCAGGGGGAGTGGGAGAGGGAGAAGCAGGCTTCCTGCTGAGCCGGCCGGGAGCCTGATGTGGGGCTCGATCTCAGGACCCTAGGATCATGACCTGAGTCGAAGGCAGATGCTTAACGACTGAGCCACCCACATGCCCCTAAAAGCTTCTTTATTGATGTCTTTGTTCTGATTGTCTTAATGCCTCTCAAATATTTCATCAGTCTCCTGTAAGACTCTTTCTCCTGTTTCTGCTGCTAATGTGGAACTTCTCCAAGGTTTTTTTTTTTCTTCCCTTCATCTCTACTCTTTTTTTCCCCCTTAGAATTCCATGGCTTTAAATACCCGCCTTCAAAACTGATTCCTAAAACTCTATTGCTCTCCTAAAGTCCTGGCCTGACCTATGGGCTTCAGATCCAGGTTTCCAATAGACTGCAATAAACTCTCACTTGGATATCTTGCTGCCATTTTATATTCAGTAGGTTTAAATTTAAGCTCATGTTCCTCTCTAACCAAGCTTCCTTCTGGAGTTTGCTATTTATGTTAATGACATCATTATGCTCACAGTCCTTTATGTTTAAACCTTAGCATTGTCTTAGTTTCTTCTCTCTTACCTGTCAACTGAAATTTAAGATGGTAGACTGCCCATGAACAGACATTTCTCCAAAGAAGACATACAAATGGCTAACAGAGTCATGAAAGCATGTTCAACATCACTCAGCATTAGGGAAATACAAATCAAAACCACAATGAGATACCACCTCACACCTGTCAGAATGGCTAAAATCACTAACACATGAAACAACAGGTGTTGGTGAGGATGTGGAGAAAAAGGAACCCTTGTGCACTGTTGGTGGGAATGCAAACTGGGGCAGCCACTGTGGAAAACCATATGGAGGCTCCTCAAAAAGTTAAAAATAGAACTACCCTGCAACCCAGCAATTGCACTGTTAGGTATTTATCCAGCAGATACAAACATAGTAATTTGAAGGGCACATGCACCCCAGTGTTTATAGCAGCAATGTCCACAGTAGCCAAAATATGGAAGGAGCCCAAATGTCCATCCACTGATGAATGGATAAAGAGGATGTGGGGTAT
>NW_027397063.1:76465813-76519655 GCF_003265705.2 Callorhinus ursinus
TATATATATATATATATATATATACCCAATGGAATATTACTCAGCCATCAAAAAGGATGACATCTTGTCATTTGCAATGCCATGGATAGAGCTAGAGGGTATTATGCTAAGTCAGAGAAAGACAAGTACCATATGATTTAACTCATATGTGGAATTTAAGAAATGAAACAGATGAACATAGGGGAGGGGAAGGAAAAATAAAATAAGATGAAGTCAGAGAGGGAGACAAACCATAAGAGACTCTTAACTATAGGAAACAAACTGAGGGTGGCTGGGGGGGAGGTGGGTAAGCGGATGGGGTAACTGGGTGATGAGCATTAAGGAAAGCACTTGATGTAATGAGTACTGGGTGTTATATGCAACTGACAAATCACTAAATTCTACCCCTGAAACTAATAATACAGTATATGTTAACTAAATTGAATTTAAATAAAAAATAATAAATAAATAAATAAAATGGTGGACTGCCTGAATCACCTCCTTTTATAGTCGTGGCCTCCCACAGTTCTCTCCATAAAGGTGGAGATGATAATTTCAGTATCCAGAACACCTTTAATTCCCACTTGCCAAAGCCTAATCAAAATAGCTGTTTTCAGGCCTCTATGGAAACCCAAGTAACTCAGAAAGAATTCTCTTGACAACTCAATTAAATTCCTTTATACAGTTCATGAGTCCTTGGCTCTGACTCCTCTTCTTCCATATTACTGCTAATTCCTTATTTTTGCATCTTTTTTCACATAATTCCTGGCTTTCTAATATTCATGTGAACATACTCCTGTAAGTATTTGTTCTTCATTTGGAGATTATCATTTAACCCCTTTTATTTGTCTGTAAACATATTACCACTTTCCCTCCCAGTCCTCCACTGCCTTTCTCAAATATAACTATTACCAAATGGTTGGATATCACTATTCTGAACAATTCAAGGGCTTGGTATTGGGCATGTTGGTAATTTACTAAGCTTGGAGCTTTTTAAGAATCTTATCTCAAGTGTACAAATTTGAGTTCAACTTTTAAGGCAGAACTTGTAGCCCTGCCACATATTAGCTTGTTCTGTTTTCTCTTCCTGGTGTCCTAACACTGGTGTCTTCTCTCTATTCCTGTATTTCATTCTATATACTAACACTAAGGCCCAACAGATCTATGTCAAAATGATCCCCACCTCTTAATAAATACTCCCATTGTCACCATCTTGGTTTAAGCTCTCATTACCTCATGTCTTAACTCTTTGCATTGCCCCTTTGGTCTCGTATTTTCACTTATATCAGTCCATCCCACAGCTTAATCTTGTCAGCTACTACCTTCATGTCACTTTCTGTTCATATACCTCAAATGGTTTCCATTTTCTTATGTTAATGTGTGACCAAAGCTCTTGTTTCTTTTTTAGCTTTTTGTTCATACCCTCTTACATCACTTATCATCTCTAAGATCACTTCTTACTCCCAAATACTTAGAAATGCCTGTGTCCTTTTCATTCTAGTCAAAGCCTATTTCTGAGACCCAACACACCTGTTAAGCTTTTTCAAACCATCATGACTCCTAGCAGTTATCCTGAGTGAGATTTTCTGACTATGTAAGTTCTTCTTTAGCCAGGAAAATCTTGGTTTGCTCTTTATGTATTTATTTTTAAGTATAGCTGATATCAATGTTACATTAGTTTCAGGCATATAACATGGTGATTTGAAAAGTTTATACATTATGCTATGCTCACCACGAGTGAAGCTACTGTCTATCACCATAGAGCTATTACAGTACCATTGACTACCCCATGCTGTGCCTTTTATTCCCATTACTTATTCATTCTATGACTGAAAGCCTCTATCTCCCACTCTCCTTTACCCATTTGCCCATTCCCACAACCCCCTCCCCTCTGGCAACCATCAGTTTGTTCTCTGTATTTATAGGTCTGATTCTGCTTTTTATTTGTTTATTTATTCATTTCTTTTCAGATTCCACACATGAGTGAAATTATGTGGTATTTGTTTTTCTCGGTCTGACTTAATTTCATTTTGCATAATACCCTTTAGGTCTTTTCATGTCACAAATAGCATGATCTCATCCTTTTTCATGGCTGTATAATATTCCACTGTGTTTGTCTTCTTTATCCATTTGTCTGTTGATGGATGTTTAGGTTGTTTCCATAGCTTGGCTATTGTAAATAATGTTGCAATGAACATAGGGGTGCATACATCTTTTCAAATTAGTATTTTCATTTTCTTTGGGTAAATACTCAGTAGTGGAATTTTTGGATCATGTGGTATTGCAATTTTTAATTTTTTGAGGAAACTCCATACTGTTTTTCACATTGGCTTTAGCAATTTACATCCTCATCAACAGTGTTCAAGGGTTCCCTTTGCTCCACTTCCTCACCAACACTTGTTATTTCTTGTCCTTTTGACTAGCTATTCTGACAAGTATACGATGGTATCTCATTGTGATTTTGATTTGCATTTTCCTTGATGATTTCTGATATTGAGCCTCTTTTCATGTGTCTGTTTGACATCTGTATGGCTTCTTTGGAAAAATGTCTATTCGGGTCCTCTGCCCATTTATAATTGTATCAAAAAAGAATAAAATACCTAAGAATAAACTTAACCAAAGAAGAAAGACTTATACTCTGAAAACTATAAAATGTTGATGAAAGAAGTTGAAAATGATATGAACGAATGGCAAGATATTCCATGCTCATGGATTGAAAGAATTAATATTGTTAAAATATCCATACTACCCAAAGCAATCTACAGATTCAGTATGATCCTCATCAAAATACCAATATTACCAGTATTTCCACAAAACTAGAGAAATAATTCTAAAATTTTTATGGAACTACATAAAGACCCCAAATAGCCAAGTCAAACTGGAGAAATAAAAACAATGCTGGAGGTATCACAATTCCAGATTTTAAGATATACTACAAAGCTATAGTAATCAAAACAGTATGGTATCATCACAAAAATAGACACATAGATCAATGGAACAGAATAGATAACCCAGAAATAAACCCATGTTTATATGGTCAGCTAATCTATGATAAAGGAGGCAAGAATATATAATGTGAAAAAGAGAGTCTCTTCAATAAGTGGTACTGGAAAAACTGGTAGAAGAACTATATGCAAAAGAATGAAACTGGACCACTTTCCCACACCATCCAAAAAAATAAACTCAAAATGGATTAAAGACCTAAATGTGAGACCTAAAACCATAAAAATCCTAGAAGAGAGCACAGGCAGTGATTTCTCTGCCTTGGCCATAGCAGCACTTTTCTAGATATGTTTCCTAAAGCAAAGGAAATAAAACCAAAAATAAACTATCTAGACCATCAAAATAAAAAGCTTTTGCCCAGCAAAACCATCAATAAAACAGATCTCTCCTGAATGAGAGAATGGGAGAAGATACTTACAGATCCAGCATCAATATCTCTTATTCTTAAGGTACATTCTTTTCCCTGCTCAGAAACCTACATATGTTACTCCAGTGTTACTCTAGTGTTGTGGAATAGTTTGGGTCAGACTAACTTGACAATAATCTGATATTTTTTTCTCAAAGTGTATAGGACTTTTTCTCTTGAAAGTTTGGGAATTCCAAAAGAATTGGCCTACATATTTATTCTTTTCAGTTTATCATAAACGTGATGTATATTTTGAAATTTTAGACCACAAAGTTTTTCTTTAGAGCAAGAAGTTTTCTTGCATATTGTCTAGATGTGATTCAGCTACCATGGAAAGTCTCCATACTTGCCTCACATTAACTCTGAGGAATAGTGTATTGTTTCCTAATACCAGTTACACCACTAAGCAGTAGTGAAGAATATAAATTTTATCAAATTTTAATGGGGATATGGAAGAAAATGGTTATATTATGGAAGGTACATCATTTATTTATTTTTAAAATTGATTGATTGATTGATTGATTGATTTAGAGGGAGAGCGCGGGGGTGGGCAGGGGAGGACAGATGGAGAGGGAGAGAATCTCAGTCTCCTTGATGAGCATAAGAGCCCAGTGCTGGGGCTCCATCCCACGACCCTGAGATCATGACCTGAGAAACCAAGAGTCAGAGGCTTAACCAATTGAGCCTCCTAGGCACTCCTGGAAAGTACATCATTTAACTCCCCAAATACCCATTTTAGATCTTTTTTTTTTTTCCCTCTCTCAATTCTCAGCAGCCTTGTGTTCCTTATTTCACTGCTTCTAGCCTTTGCTTCCTCCAACATGTTCTCTAATTTCCATGCTTTTCTCTACCCCTTTACTTGAATACAGGACTTTCACTTTCTGTGGGATTATTTACTATTCAACAACATAACCCTTCTTAAAAGTCATCAGAGGATTATAAATAACAATTTTCCTGAAATTATTAATTTTTTTTCAATTATTTGTAAGTTTTCCACCATTATTTGAATATTACTCTGCTTCTTCTGCTCTGTTTTCTTTTTAAGTAATTGTTGAAGGGGATGTAGTTAGGGGGATGGGCTAAATGGGTGATGTACATTAAGGAGGGCACTTGTGATGAGCACTGGGTGTTATATGTAAGTGATGAATCACTAAATTCTACTTCTGAAACCAATGTTACTCTATATGTTAACAAACTAGAATTTAAATAAAAATTTGAAAAAATAATTGATATTTGTAAGTTGATTTCTTAGTTCTGACATTTGTCTTTTCTCTATTTGTCTTTATCTCTTTTCCTTTGAGACAGGAAAATTTCTTGAATTTAATCTTAAATTTAATTTTAAGTTTTGTAATGCTCACTGTTATTCATGATCTTTGCTCATAATTATTAATTTATTCACTGAGTGTCTCTGTTATGTTTGGGTTCATCGTCAGTATGCACAGGAAATTTCAGGGCTTCAAAGTATCAATACAGTGTCTCAGTGTTGTTTGTCAAAGACTCTTCAGAATGAAGCCTTGAGTTGGGGGATGTCTTGGGTGAAGGGATATCTTTCGGGATTCCTTTGGCTTTTGTCTTAAACATGTTACATATCTCAATGGAGAGTTTTGTGTATTATCCCTCAATGCCTTCCTCAACCAGGCCATTGGTATGCATCTAGTAGAAATTCTTACAACTTTCAGGCATGTGGATAAGTTTTACCTTTGTTTCATAAAGTTGATACAGAATTTGTATATTCCATTATGCATTTCAGTGGGAATTTGGCATGGAAAAGGCAATTCTTTAATAACACTGCCATTAATCCTTGAATATTGAATTTCTTTGGCTTATTTATGCAGTGCAAAGTGTCCATGTCACCTGTTATGGCAAGATAATGGTAAACAACATTTCATATGTTGTTAATTTGAATTTAGTATTCTAACCTCTTAACAAACCAAATCTGCTAATTATTGTCAGAACAAAGCAAGAAAGCTTTACCTATATTAAAACTAAAATCATTTTTTTGTCAGACATTTTCTCATATCTAAATGGACAATCCAAAGGGATTCCAACCAGAAGGTCCTTTTTTTTAGCTACTTGAGAATACTTTTCTTCCTAACATCCTTGTGGGCCCATCAGAATGTAGTTCAATTTAAAAGTAAGCCATAAAGAAGGTTTTTAATTTTTTTTTAATGGTAGGGTAGGTAACAACTAAACATCCAACAACTAAATAAAAACTAGTGAGTGCTTTTTTTTTTTTTGCAGGTAATGGAAAACACAACTTAACATAGCTTATTAAATAAGGAAATTTACTGGTTCATGAAACTGAAAAGTCTAGTTGTTTGATTTGATGGAATGGTTTGATCCAGAGGCCAACGATGTCATCAAGTCTCCAGATCCATTTCTCTGATTCTTTTGACTCTGTCTTCCTTGTGTCAGTTTTACCCTCAGGCTGGGTTTCTTCATTAGAGTAAAAATGGACATCATGATTTTAAGTCTCACAATCATACACCACAGCTTTGAAAAGGATTTGAAATGAGCCCACTAGTCCCAATAATGAAAGCAAAATCCTGAGGTTCACTCTAACTAGGCTATCTTGGGTTACATGCCCATTCCTGAACACTTACTACAGCTGGGGAAATGGATAGTGCTAACTGGCTAGCCTGAGTCACATGAGTTGGAAGTGGCAAAATAAGCATCCTTGGAACTACATGGATCATTAATTGGTTATACAGAGCTGTTGGGACAGGAAGATTGGATGCCCACTCCCCATTCCAAATTTCTTTCTTCCATATATAGCACAAAACTTGACGGTTTAAATTAGATACTTAAAATAACTGCCTAGGAAGTTTCAAAAAAATATATTTTTAAGAACCTTGTTAGGGCCGTCTGGGTGGCTCAGTCAGTTAAGCATCTGCCTTTGGCTCAGGTCATGATCCCAGGGTCCTGAGATCAAGCCCTGCATCGGGCTCCCTGCTCAGTGGGGAGCCTGCTTCTCCCTCTTCCTCTGCCTGCTGCTCTGCCTACTTGTAATCTCTCTCTCTCTCTCTCTCTCTGATAAATAAATAAAATCTCTTTTTAAAAAAAGAACGTTGTTAATGCTTACTGTAATTACTTCTGGCATATATTCATATTAAAGTTTGCCTACCATCAATTATGCCCATAAATTTCCACAGCTGTGTGAGAACTCTGTTCCTGATACTTATTCTCTGAAATATCTAAAGCCCTATTTAGACCATGGGACAGAATAATGACACTTAAAGCACTAATCAGGGAATTCAGCCATGAATTTTCAAAACTTATTTGTGTTTGAAAGAAACTGGTTAGTGAACAAACTAATTATCTGTTCCTCTAGTTTGTCTAACTTCTCTAGCTATACTAAAGTTAGACCACCAGAAAGCAATATAGCTGAATCGTATTATCCAAACAGTCTGGAGAAATAATTTCATGGAGTGAAGATTTAGTATCATGTGTGCTCTCAGTTTTATAGATGGCTACTTGGTTGACGGAAGTATACATTGATTTACCCAGTGTTTCTCATTAAACATAGTTGCTACAAATTCTTCCTTAACATTAGTGCCATGTGAAATTTCATTTCTGAAGAAATAACTGGTATGGTTTCTTTTATCAAACAATAAGAAAATTGGGAAGAAATTAACATTTCTAAAACTGCCATTATATATTTTAGTTTTTCCCTTTTCATTTTAGCTGCTAGGAAATCCAGAATAAATATTAGTGCTCCCAGTTTTGTAAATTAACTCCCCTCAAGTTGATATAGTAACATCTATCACTCTCCTTTTAGCAAACTTGTCTGGTTTCTAATTGCAAATTGTGGATTTTCTCAAGTACTTTTTGAAGATTAGGGGAATAGAAGTCTTACATACATGTTTAAATGACAAAGACTGTATTGCTTTTTCAATTGAAGTTGTTAGTACTTTGAACTACTTTAAGAGTTTATTGATAGATTTTGAGGTTCTCAATAGGTCTTCCCTCCACGCTGTTCTTTTGAAATCTGTAGTCAGCAAAACATAGATTTGGGAATTGTACTTTATCAAATGAATTAGATCGTAGCCTCACAAAGCATAGCAGCTACTTACATTATGGCTGTGGGGGGGGATCATGTTGATGCTAAAAAACAGCACCTCTTGTTTGCTAAAGTATTTGGATCTGTTCTGTGAACTGCTCATTTTAGGGGGTCTCTTTGGTCTTTTACTTATTGATTTAAAGTTCTTTATATACTCAAGATACTAATCCTTAGACTGTTAAATATTGTAAATTTTTACTTTTAGTTTTTTTTACTTTGTTTATGCTTTAAAAATATAGTCATTTTGGGTCACAGTTGGTTAAGCCTCTGACTCTCAGGGTCATGAGATCCAGCTTTGTGTTGGGCTCTGTGCTCAGCAGAGTGTGCTTAAGACTCTCTCTCCTTCTTCCTCTGCCCCTCTCCACTCCCCTCAAATAAATAAA
This sequence comes from Callorhinus ursinus, assembly GCF_003265705.2. Taxonomy (NCBI): domain Eukaryota; kingdom Metazoa; phylum Chordata; class Mammalia; order Carnivora; family Otariidae; genus Callorhinus; species Callorhinus ursinus. The sequence goes on from NW_027397063.1 coordinate 76,473,645, forward strand.
TAAATCTTAAATATGTGTGTGTGTGTGTGTGTGTGTGTGTGTAATCATTTTATAACTTTTGGACTTTTTTTCTTGTGTATGGTAAAGAAGATCACCTACCTCATAATCATAAACATATTTACCTGTAGTTTTCTCAAATTTTCATATTTGGAAGAATATTATGAGGTTGGGAATTAATATAATTTGAGGTACCACCTTTATCACATTTTGTATTCTCTTATTTACAAAATGGTTCTGTTTCAGGATGCTCTGTTGTGTTCTGTTGATCTGTTTGTTCCTGCACCAAGACCATATTATATTAGTTACTTTTAGAATTTGTCTTGATATCTAGCTTGTGTAAATAAATATCTCCTTTATTTGTATTAAAAATGATTATGGCTTTTCATATTCATTATGCATTAAAAAAGGTTTGTCAAAAACTTGATGAAAACTCATGGTATTTTGTTTGACAGCACTGAATTAATAAATTAATCCTGGGAGTATTCATATCTTTCTACTAAGGGACCTTCCTATCTGTGAATATGTTATATTTCTACTTAGCAAACTGTTTTATATATTTCAGAAAAGTTTTTTTTTTGTTTTCTCTATTAGTGTCTTGCATTTCCTGTCAGGTTTCTTCATAGGTATTTTATGGTTTCTCTGACTATTGTGAATAAGTTTGTCCTTTGATTCTCTTGTATTTCCTATATTGACCATTATGTTGTCTGCAGAAATTGACAGTTTTGTCTCGTTCTTTCCAATCTTTATAGCTCTTCTGTTTCTTCACGTATTTATTCATTCCTGCTCCAGATCTTATTGCATTAGCTGGAGTTTATATTACAGTGTTGAAGAGTAGAATGGTTGTGTCATCTTGGCCTTACTCCTGGCTTTAATGGGATATCTTTAAAGTTTCACTATAAAATGAATGCTGAAATTTCTGATGGTTACCCTCTATATATACTAAAATATGATTCAGAGTTTGGATATTGAATTCTATCAACTTTTAATATAGTGTATTACTTGATCAATTCTGTAATGTTAAATCATTCTTGCAGTTATGGGGTAAAACCTAGTTGGTAATTATTTATGATTCTTTTACCGGCTGTTATATTCATTTTGTTAATATTTGATTTTAGAAGTTTACACCTACATTCATGAGACTTGTCTTTCCCTGTGCTGTCTTCATCTAGTTCAGTAGCAGGATTATACTTGTCTCAGAAATGAGTTGGGGAACATCTTTTACTATGATTCAAAAGTTTGTCTTTTTTTTTTTTTTAAGGTTTGATTGAACTCACCCTGTCTGGGCCTGATACCTTTTGGGGAGGAGTAAATCAGCTACTTTTATGTTTATTAGTCCATTTTTCCTTCCTAAACTGAGTCCTTCTTCTCCTGCCAATTTTAGTCCTCTTTTTTTTCCTAAAATTTTTAATTTATACAATACGTTAGTATGAATGGCTATACTGGTATCTGTAGTTTTGTCCCCATTTTAATTCTTGATGTTGTTTACTTGTGTACTTTCTAACTTTTTGTGCTCAGGTTTACTTAAATTTTATCTATTTTATTTTATGTTTTTAATTTTTATTTTATGATGACTCAACTTTTTGTTCTGTTATTTGTTCTCTGTTGTGAAATGCAGGGAGACAAAGTAGAATTGTGCAGGGGGAGGAACAGAACTGCTCTGCAGGCTCAGCAATGTCTTGACCAACCTGACAGGGAGCTCTGAAGTGAGAATTGCCCATCAGAGTTGGTCCTCATTGGATCAAATGGGTCTTGAGTTATCAGGTGCAGGCTACTCTGGAAAATGTGGCCTCAAACAAGGAGGGGTCTTTGTGGCTGAGGTGGACCCTAAAGAAGCTGGCAGCGGGAGGCTGCCTGCTGACCACACTTTCCTTCTGTCCCAGCACAAAAAATCTCTCCTTGTAGGGGGATCTGGTGATTAATCTCAGTGTCTAATATTTGGTTTATCTGGTTTATTTTGTGTGTGTGTGTGTGTGTGTTTATTAAATCAAAAGCTTATGCCATTTATTCTCAGTTCTCCTTGTTTAATAATAAATACATATTAGGGGTGCCTGGGTGGCTTAGTTGGTTAAGTGTCTGCCTTTGGCTCAGGTCATGATCCTGAGGTCCTAAGATGGAGCCCCATGTCAGGCTTTCTGCTCAGTGGGGAGCCTGTTTCTCCCTCTCCCTGCCACTCTGCCTGCTTATGCTCTCTCTCTGTCTGTCAAATAAATAAAATCTTTAAAAATAAATAAATAAATAAATAAATAAATAAATAAATAAAATAAATTTTTGGCAGCATCCCGCAGGTTTCAATATGTAATGATGTAATTGTTGTTCATTCTGTATAGTTCATAATTTTCATTTAGATCTCCTCTTTAACCAAAAATTATTTAGTGTTATGTTTTAAATTCTTAAATTATAGTTATGAAAAATTCATTATTGTGGAAATTTTCAGATTTTGGCTTGTTAATGCAATATAAGTATAATATAATCTGGTTACTAATGCATACATATTGCTTCTTATTGTATATATCCATATATATAGTATAATTTTTTATCAAAATGCTTTTATTAATAAATATATCTTAATAATTTAAATACTTTCAGAGTTATAATAATTAAAAGTAGTTTGCCTTGTGCATGATGTTTAGTTGAAAATGAACAAGTGATGATGTCATAGTGGCCAAATCCACTTGATTGTGGAGTGCCATGTGGATAATTACATAAAAATTTTAATGCAATTTTCCTAAAATAATGATTTGTAAATTGTAATTTTTTGTTGCTATTGTTGACTTTTTTCTTTTTTTCATCTTTTAAGTCTTTGATCAGATAACCCCTTTCAACCTTGAATTACAATCACGTTGAGAGGGATATATATGGATGAGTACATAAGTGGATAGAAAGAACATGATGTTTTTTCCTTTAAATTAAAGTTTCTAAACTCCAGAATATTATTCATGCAGAACAGTTTTACTCCTAGTTACCTCTCCTTCACTAAACACCAGACAGCATAGCAGTGTTGAAAGACTAAAAAGTAAAGAGGTTATGTGAGACTGGCTCCATGTTTTTTTGAGATTTTTTCTGTCTCAGATTTGATTTCATATAATACAGTTCCTATTATTTGTCTTCTTCCCTGAATTATGGTACCAGCATTATCTAAATGTACCCAAAAGAATCAATATTTCTTTTTTCCTCCTTTTTTTTTTCTGAGAAATGCCCTGTTATATTTTGAGGATAAGCTATTCTCATGGCCATTAACAAAGTCAATGTAAAACTAGTAAAACTCTATCAAATGTCAGTATTCAATTAACAATGAAGTTTCAGCAAACTGTTTGCATCCACATTCTACTTTATATGCAGACCTAAAATTATGATTCATTCCTTAACACCACATCTACAATTGAAAACCATTAAAAGGCAAGGATGGGAGGCAGAAATGATGAGTTTGAATGTAAAAATAAATATTTTTACCTATAGGAAGCCATCTTGTTTCTTGCTTGAGGGAATTGAATACACTGTAACATAATGTAATCTTTAAAAGCATAACGCACAGAGACAACTGTGAATAGGTGCACAAATTCTGACATGGACAAATTGTCCAACAGCCTATGGACTATAACTGGGGCTGACAAACTTTCCAATTCCACTGACATTTAGGTACTTTAAAAATCAAACTGCTCAAATAATAATGCTAGTACTTGTGCAAGACTTCCAAAGCCTGTTTAAAAAAAAAAGTCTGAAAACGCAATATTGCCTTGTGTCATTATATGTTTACCAAGATAGAGCTTAATATAAATCTAACCTTATAAATATCACTATTCTAAGAGAGAATATAAATGTTGATTTAGTAAGAAAAATAACAGCTATATTTCCTCTTACACTAAGAAAAAAAGGAGCAGTTAGTAAACTTCCTGAAATTTCTGTGATTATACCTGTAGATTTATTTGTAAACATCACTGTCTTTTTCAAAAATTAAAAAAATTGTAGGTATACTTGACATACAATAATATATTAATTTTAAGTTTATAACATAGTGAATCGACAATTATATAGATTACAAAATGCTTAACATGATAAGTGTTGTTACTGTCACCATACAAAGCATCAGCTCTTGTTTTAATTGGTACCCCCTATTGTTTTTTAGTCTCCGATTCATTTATTTATGCTCTGATCTTTATTATTTCCTTCCTTCTAATAGCTCCAGGCTTTGTTTGTTCTTCTTTTTAGATCTTTTAGGTATAAGGTTAGATTATTTGAGATTTGTCTTGTTTCGTGAGGTAGGCCTGAACTGCAATAAATTTCCTTCTCAGAACTGTTCTTACTGTGTCCCAAAGATTTTGAACTGTTGTATTTTTCATATTCATTTGTCTCAAGGTATTTTTTGATTTCATTTTTGACTTCTTTTTTGACTCATTGGTTGTATGTGTGGGGTTGTTAGGCTGATACAGATGTGTGTGTGTGTGTATATATATATGTATGTGTGTGTGTGTGTGTGTGTGTGTGTGTGTGTGTCTGTGTCAGCCTAACATACATTTATTCAACTTTCCAGCATAAGACACTTATTTTGAGTATAACCTTTCACTAGTTCAGGAGCATCTGTACATCCTCAGAAAATTACTTGCTATTAATGACTACCTGCATTGCAGCAATAGGCCCAGCTCCTTCTGAGTGTCAAAGAGTTGGGAAATACTCATTAATAGAAAGCGGGGGTGGGGTGGGTGTGGAGGTGGGGAAAGGAGAACTCAGTTGACGGCAAGCTCTTGTTCCATAAAGACAGACTGCACTCAGTAGCTTTCTGTTTCTGTTGATCCTCAAACATTGACCATTTCAGCAATTCTCCATTTAAATGAAAAACATTCCTACTGCATTGACCCTAATACAGTCTAAGCTCCTTACTTGTGGTAGTAATGTTCTATAAAGTTGCCACAAACACTGAATTAGTGAATATTGAACTATTGCTCCTATGGGAAATACAGGGTTAAGTTTCTGTGAGCCTTTGTTCACATCATTTTTGTCAGCTGAAACGCCATTTGCTTTATATGGGCTAATTTGCCAATATCCTTATAAAACAAGTCAGTCTCATAGGCATTGTCCACCTGCTCTTCCACATAACTCTGTTTTTGTATAACACCTCGCAGGTATTTTAAAAACTCTTTTGCAGCTTTCTGATATGCAGAACCTGCTTTCCTGTCAGTTTAAAAGTTTTCACTCTATTGCCTTTTGAAACATGCAAGCAGCCAGCACTAGCTAAGAAGGGTTTAACATTTTCTTGGCCCTAAGTAACATGACCGTAAATTTCTTTGACTTTCAATCTTGCAACAGTGCTATCCACTATGCTTTTTAATTGGTTGTCATCTGATGAATCCACAAATTTATTTGCTCTACCATATTTTCCATAGCTTCATCACACACTGTAGGTATTACCTGAGTACTTCCAGAGTGTCCTCATGTACAAATCAGCAAATTTCCTATTTTTTTTCCCTAGAAGTACTGTTTTGTTGATTAATTAATGTTGAACTCTTGGCCAACAGCAATAAAACTCACTCCTGAAGGAAGCTTATCTAATACATGTAAGGCACATTATAGCCTTTTGCACTTAGGAACACTAGATTGCACTTCAGCACTATGTTTGGGGGCCATTTTAAACAGCAACATCACCAACAGAAAGCACAAAAATGTGAAATAGGTGACATTAAATAGACCACAAGAAGGAAAGTTGTTTACCGTAAGAAAGCTGAAATAAGAGATAATTCGACCTCAGTTGGGAATGTGTTAGGGAACTCAAGTTATTCTCCACCCTGTGCATGTCCATGAATGACCAGAGAGTTGTGAGCATTGATTTTCAGGTTACAGATAGATTTTAGTGAGTAGGTGAATTTGTAAATATGGAATCTGTAAATAATGAGGATCAACTATAGTTGGGCAGATGATGGCAGGGAAATAATGTATATTCTTTCCATGCCAGTGTGGTTATTGAATAGACCTCTTCACCACAGATTGCCGTCATTCTTTGTATGCAAAGTGCCTTAGAAGATTGTTATACAAGGTAATTAAGGTCAAATTTTCAACATCACTTGCTATAAGTTAAGGAGAGGGCTTGATTAGGAAACTTAAGATCTGAGAGCCAGTATGAAGGGGCATACAGACCCACATCCAGGGAAGCAAGCTGGGTGGGGACAAAATGTAGGAGGGTTACATTCCAGGAGAGGACCCTTCCTCCTTATAGGAAAGGCACGAGAGCAATCTTGTCAGTTGGGAATAGGACGGCAGGGGGAATAGACTATGTGGGTGGCAGACAGTCTTAATTTAGATGTCAGCTATTTTCAGGGAGACTTCTGTGAAATCTAGCTGCTCAGCACCTGGAGAACATAGAATCTATGGGAAATTTCAGACTTTTCTTCTTGGGAGAAGAGAATCACAAGTCCAGGGATCTGAATTCAGATGCAGCCCTTCCCACTGGGAGAAGGCAGGAATCCGAGATCCTCACTAAGGGGTCTGGACAATGCAAGTGAGCTTCCACATCACTCTACATCAAATCTTCTCATAGCACCATGGTGGTAGTTGATTTATTGTTTGTGTTAAACTGATTTCCAGATTGGAAAACATCCAATCATTATGCTTGAATGTAATTTTCTATTACATTGCCTTTTTCCCCCCTCCCTGGAGACCAGGATTAATTGATCTCAATTAACCTGACTAGAGAATGTCACTTTATATTGAGTACTCTGTATTCAAAACTATTATAGTGTACAGTGAAGCAAATCTAGGCTATGCTATTTAAGGTAGCAATATAAGTTACTTAATTCATATACTTCCCTTAAAAATTAAAGCCCAGGGGCATCTGGGTGGCTCAGTCGTTAAGCGTCTGCCTTTGGCTCGGGTCATGATCCCAGGATCCAGGGATCGAGCCCCGCATCGGGCTCCCTGCTGGGCGGGAAGCCTGCTTCTCCCTCTCCCACTCCCTCTGCTTGTGTTCTCTCTCTCGCTGTGTCTCTCTCTGTCAAATAAATAAATAAAATCTTTAAAAAAATTAAAACCCATACAAATTAATCTATTTCTATCTCCCCTCTAAAAAAAAGCCACTTGTCTATTCAACTTGGAAAATCAGCTAAAGAAGTCCCACCTAAAATAAAGTCTAACTTATTTAATTTTATTGTATCATACATTTGCACCACCTTTAGCTTTAAATTTAAAGGTTTTAAATTTTTAATATTTATATTTCCCATATTAAGGACCTTTCCAATTTGTAGTTATAAATCTCTTAAAACTCATATTTTACTAGAGATGGTGGGAAGGCTGGCCAGAACTACTTCTCATATATTTGTTTTAAAGTTTTTATTTAAATTCCAGTTAGTTAACATACAGTGTAATATTAGTTTCAGGAGTACAATATAGTGATTCAGCACTTCCGTACAACACCCAGTGCTCATCACAGCAAGTGCACTCCTTAATCCCCATCATCTATTTCACCCATCCTTTCACGCACTTCCCCAGTTTGTTCTCTATAGTTAACCTCTCTTTTTTTTTTTGGTTTTTAGTTTACCTTTCTTTTTTTCCCTCCTTTGCTCATTTGTTTTGTTTCTTAAATTCCACATATGAGTGAAATCATATGGTATTTGTCTTTCTATGACTTATTTCACTTAGCAATATGCTCTCTAGCTCCATCTATGTCATTACAAATTACAAGATTTCATTCTTTTTTATGGCTGAGTAATATTCCATTATAGATATTTTATATATATAAAAATAAATAAATATAAATATATACCACTTTTCCTTTATCCATTCATCAATAGATGGACACTTGAGCTGTTTTCATAATTTGGCTATTGTAGATAATGCTGCTATAAACATCGGGGTGCATGTATCACTTTGAATTAGTATGTTTGTATTATTTGGATAAATACCCAGTAGTGTGATTGCTGGATCATAGGGTGGTTCTATTTTTAACTTTTTAAGGAACCTCCATATTGTTTTCAATAGTGGCTGTGCTGGTTAGCATTCCCACCAGTGGTGCAAGAGGGTTCCCTTTTCTCCACATCCTTGCCAGCACCTGTTGTTTCTTGTGTTGTTGATTTTAGCTATTCTGAGAGGTGTGAAGTGATACCTCATTGTAGTTTTAATTTGTGTTTCCCTGCTGATAAGTGATGTTGAGCATCTTGTCATGTGTCTGTTGGCCTTGTGTATGTCTTCTTTGGAAAAATATCTATTCATGTCTTCTGCCTATTTGTTTTTTGGATGTTGAGGGCATTTTTGTTTTAAGTAGGCTCCACACCCAGCGTGGAACCCCATGTGGGGCTTGAACTCACAACCTGAGTTGTGAGATCAAGACCTGAGCTGATATCAAAAGTCAGATGCTTAACCCAACTGAGACACTCAGGTGCCTCTTGGGTGTTGAGTTTTTAAGTTCCCTTGCCTCCAGAGATATATCTAGTGAGAAGTTGCTATGGCCAAGGTCAAAGAAGTTCCTATCTGTGTTCTCCTCTAGGATTTTGATGGTTTCCTGTCTCACATTTAGGTCTTTCATCCATTTTGAATGTATTTTTGTGTAGAGTATAAGAAAGTGGTCCAGTTTCTTTCTTTTGCATGTTGCTGTCCAGTTTTCCCAATACCAGTTGTAGAAGAGATTATCTTTTTCCCATCAGATATTCTTTCCAGCTTTTTTGGAGATTAATTGACTAATTGTGGGTTCATTTCTGGGTTTTCTATTCTCTTCTATTGATCTATGTGTCTATTTTTGTGCCAGTACCATAGTTTTGACTACTATAGCTTTGTAATATAACCTGAAGTCTGGAATTGTTATGCCTTCTGCTTTGCTTTTTCAAGTTTGTTTTTGGCTATTCTGGGTCTTTCGTGGTTCCATACAAATTTTAGGATTATTTGTTCTACCTCTGAAAAATCCTGTTGGTTTTTTTTTTTTTTTTTTAGTTTTTAAGTTTTATTTTATTTTATTATGTTATGTTAGCCACCATACAGTACATCATTAGTTTTTGATGTAGTGTTCCATGATTCATTATTTTTCACATAATACCCAGTGGAGATTGCATTGGTGTGTAGATTACTTTGGGTAATACAGACATTTTAACAATATTTGTTCTTCCAGTCCATGAGTGTGGAATGTCTTTTCTTTGTGTCCTCTTCAATTTCTTTCATCAGTGTTTTATAGTTTTCAGAGTATAGGTCTTCCATCTCTTTGTTTAGGTTTATTCTGAGGTATCTGATTATTTTTGGTGCAGTTGTAAATGGGATTGATTCTTTAATTTCTCTTTCTGCTGCTTTCTTACTGGTATATAGAAATGCAACAGATTTCTGTATGTTGATTTTGTATCCTGCGACTTTACTGAATCTGTTTATCAGTTCTAGCAGTTTTTAGGTGGAGTCTTTAGGGTTTTCTGTATATAGTATCATGTCTCCTGCAAACAGTGAAAGTTTTATTTCTTCCTTACTAATTTGGATGCCTTTTATTTCTTTTTGTTGTCTGATTGCTGTGGCTAGGGCCGCTAGTACTTTGTTGAATAGAAGTGGTGAGTGGACATCCCTGCCTTGTTCCTGACCATTGAAGAAAAGCTCGTTTTTCTTCATTTAAGATGATGTTAGCTATGGGTGTTTCACATATGGCCTTTATTATGCTGAGGTATTTTCTCTTTAAACCTACTTTGTTGAGGGTTTTCATCATGGATAGACATTGTACTTTGTCAAATGCTTTTTATGTATCTGTTGAAATGATCCTATGGTTTTTATCCTTTCTCTTATTGATGTGATGTATCATATTAATTAATTTGCAAATATTGAACCACTCTTGCATCCTGGGAATAAATCCCACTTGATCATGGTGAATGATTTTTAAAATATATTGTTGGATTTGGTTTGCTAGTATTTTGTTGAGGATTTCTGTGTATATGTTTATCAGAGATATTGGTCTGTAGTTCTCTTTTTCTGTAGTGCTTTTATCAGGTTTTGGTATCAGGGTAAAGCTGGCCTCATAGAATGAATTTGGAAGTTTTCCTTCTTTTTCTGTTTTTTGGAATAGTTTGAGAAGAGTAGGTATTAATTCTTCTTTATGTTTGGTAGAATTCACCTTTTAAGCCATCTGGTCCTGGAGTTTTATTTGTTGGGAGTTTTCTGATTCAATTTCTTGCTGATTATTGATGTGTTCAAATTTTTTATTTCTTCCTGTTTCAGTTTTGGGAATTTATGTTCCCAGAAATGTATCCATTTCTTCTAGGTTGTCCAATTTGTTGGCATATTGTTTTTCATATATTCTCTTATAATTGTTTGTATTTCTGTGGTGGTGTTTTTAATTTCTCCTCTATCATTTGTGATTTTACTTATTTAGGTCCTTTCTCTTTTCTTTTTGATACTGACTAGAGGCTGATCAATTTTATTAATTTTTTTCAAAAAACCAACTTCTGTCTTCATTGATATGTCCTGTTGTGTTTTTAGTTTCCATATCATTTATTTCTGCTCTAATCTTCCTTCCTTCTACTGGCTTTGGGCTTTGTTGTCCTTTTTTTTTTTTTGGCTCCTTTAGGTGTAAGGTTAAGTTGTTTATTTGAGATTTTTCTAGCTCCTTGTGGTAGGCATGTATTGCTATATACTTCCCTCTTATGACTGCTTTTGCTGCATCCCAAAGGTTTTGAACTGTCCTTTTTTCATTTTCATTTGTGTATATGTATTTTTTTATTTCTTCTTTAATTTCCTGGTTGACCCATTCATTGCTTAATAGCATAGTATTTAACCTCTGTGTATTTGTGGTCTTTTCAGATTTTTTCTTGTGGTTGACTTCTAGTTTCATAGCGTTGTGGTCAGAAAAGATGTATGATACGACTTCAGTCTTCTTTAATTTTTTGAGGCCTGTTTTGTGGCCTAATGTGTGATCTATTCTGGAGAATATTCCATGTGCACCTGAAAAGAATGTGTAGTCTGCTGTTTTAGGATAGAATGTTTCTAATATATCTGTTAAGTCCATCTGGTCCAATGTGTCCTTCCAAGCCATTGTTTCCTTGTTGATTTTCTGTTTAGATGATCTGTCCATTATTGTAAGTGGGGTGTTAAAGTCCCCTACTATTATTGTATAATTATTGATTAGTTCCTTTGTTTGTTATTAATTGTTTTATGTATTTGGGAACTCCCATGCTGGGTGTCTAAGTACTTATAATTGTTATGTCTTCTTGTTGGATTGTCCCCTTTAATATTATATAGCGTCCTTCTTTGTCTTGTTATAATCTTTGTTTTAAAGTCTAGTTTGTCTGACATAAGTATTGCTACTCTGGCTTTCTGCTGACATCCATTTAAATGATAAATATTTCTCTATCCCCTCACTTTCAATCTGTGGGTGTTTTTAGATCTAAAATGAGTCTCTTGTAGGCAGCATATAGATGAGTCTGTTTTTTTTTTTTAATCCATTCTGATACTCTGTGTATTTTGATTGGAGCATTTAGTCCATGTACATTCAAAGTAATTAGTGATAGATATGTATTTATTGCCATTTTATTACTTGTTTTGTGGTTGTTCCTGGAGATTTTCTCTGATCCTTTTTTGTCTTTCTCCCTTTCATGTTTTGCTGATTTTCTTTAGTGATATATTTGCATTTCTTTCTCCTTATTCTGTGCATGTTTATTAGTGGTTTTTGATAATGGTTACCATTAGGTTTGTATATAACCTTTTATGTACATAGCAGTCTGTATTAAGTTGATGGTCATTTAAGTTTGAACCCATTCTTTTCTCCTGTCCTCCTCGCATTTTAGGCATATGTTATTATATTTTACTTGTATTTTTTTGTGAGTTACTTGAGTAATTTTTTACAGAAATACTCATTTTTGCTACTTTTGTGTTTCCTACCTTTATACTCTCACTTTTGGTCTCTCCTTTGTACTCAAAAAGTCCCCTTTAATATTTCTTGCAGAGCTCCTTTTGTGGTCATAAACTCCTTTAGGTTTTGTTTGTCTGGGAAACTCTACCTCTCCTTCTATTCTGAATGATGGCTTTGCTGAATAGAGTATTCTAGGCCGCAGATTTTTCCCATTCAGCACTTTGAGTATATCATGTCACTCCCATCTGGCTTACCAAGTTTCTGTTGAAAAATCTCCCATTACTCTTTTTTTTTTTTTAATTATTTTTTTTGATGTAGTGTTCCATGATTCATTGTTTGCATATAACACCCAGTGCTCCATTCAATATGTGCCCTCTTTAATACCCATCACCAGGCTAACCCATCCCCCCACCCCCCTCCCCTCTAGAACCCTCAGTTTGTTTCTTAGAGTCCACAGTCTCTCATGGTTTGTCTCCCCTCTGACTTCCCCCCCTTCATTTTTCCCTTCCAACTATCTTCTTTTGCTTCTTTTTTTTTTTTAACATATAATGTATTATTTATTTCAGAGGTACAGGTCTGTGATTCATCAGTCTTACACAATTCACAGCACTCACCATAGCACAAACCCTCCCCAATGTCTATTACCCAGCAACCCCATCCCTCCCACCGCCCACCATTCCAGCAACCCTGTTTCCTGAGATTAAGTATTCTCATATCAGTGAGATCATATGACACATGTCTTTCTCTGACTGACTTATTTCGCTTAGCATAATACCCTCTAGTTCCATCCATGTCGTTGCAAATGGCAAGAATTTTTTTGATGGCTGCATAATATTCCATTGTATATGTGTGTGTGTGTGTGTGTGTGTGTGTGTGTGTGTGTGTGTGTATCACATCTTCTTTATCCATTCATCTGGTGATGGACATCTTGGCTCTTTCCATAGTTTGGCTATTGTGGTATTGTGGACATTGCTGCTATAAACATTGGGGTGCACGTACCCCTTTGGATCACTACATTTGTATTTTTGGGGTAAATACCCAGTAGTGCAATTGCTGGGTCATAGGGTAGCTCTATTTTTAACACTATTCTCCACACGTCCTACCTTCCAGAAAGTGGTCGCTTTTCTGTTCAGAGAGTTGCTGCTATTCTTTTCTTTGGTCTCCTGTTGAGTTCATAGGTGTTCAGAATGGTTTGATACCTATCTAGCTGAATTCCTGGGACCAGACAAAATTTAGGTCTCCTACTCCTCTGCCATCTTGCTCCTCCTCCAATTTACTCCTCTTTTTATAAATATGTTCACGGTGCACAACAGCCCTGAGAGGAGCTGGGGTGCAGCAGTGACCATGAGGGACCCAGTCCCCACCCTCCTCTCCTGTTACTCTTATGGGTTTTCCCCTGTAAGTTTAAGACTTCTTTTGTCTTGCTACTTTTAAGAATTTTTCTTTATCACTATATCTTACAAATTTAATTATAATATGTCTTGGTGGGAGTTCTCTGTGCCTCCTGGATCTGGATGTCTGGATCCTTCCCCAAATTAGGGAAGTTTTCAGCTATTATTTCTTTAAATAAAATTTCTATCCCTTTTTTTCTCTTGTCTACTTCTGGGACTCCTATAATTTGAATGTTATTACATTTGATGGAATCTCTGAGTTCTCTAAGTCTGTTCTCATTCTGCATATTTCTTCTTTCTCTCTTTTGTTCAGCTTTATTGCTTTCCATTACTTTGTCTTGTAGATCATTAATTTCTTCCTCTGCTTCTTCCAGCCTGCTGTCCATTACATCAAGCATATTTATAATCTTGTTTTTTGCACTCTTCATCTCTGATTGATTTTTAAAATTTTTAAAGATTTTGTTTATTTATTTTAGAGAGAGAAACAGAAAGCATATGAGTTGGGGGAGGGGCAAAAGGAGAGGGAGAGGATCTCAATCTGATCGATTCCTTTTTAACTCTTATCTCTGTTATTACGGTCTCACTGATGTATTCCATTATTTCCTCGAGTCCAGTGAGTATCCTTATAATTGTTTCTTTAAATTTTTCATCAGGCATGTTACTTATATCTATTTCGCTTAGATCTCTGGCCATGGCCTTATCTTGTTCTTTCATTTGGGATAAATTCCTCTATCTTGGCATTTTGTCTAAGTCTTGGCCTGCTTCTCTGTGTCAGATAAGCCAGTTTTGTCTCCTATTCCTTAAAGTAATGGCCTTATAAAGAAGAGGTCATGTAGTATTCAGGGCCTGGTGCTTCAGGGACTGTTTTCAGTGTGTGCTGCATCACTCTGCTATTGTGTTCTGGGTGCTCTATCCCTCAGGTCAGTCATCTGCAGAGGTTTTCCTTGCCTACTGTGAGCAGTGTTGGTCCCTGGCCTGAATGTGGTGAGTTTTAACTAGGTGTGCTCTGGTCTGCTTGTGAAATGAGACCTGTCACCACCTCCCCTGAAACTGAGGCCCTGAAAACCTCTCTGGTCAGGAGATGTGGTGTGGGCAGGGGTTTGTACTGGTCCTCCTCAGGGGGAGGCCTGCCATACTGGGACTGAGGTAAATGGGAGGGAAGTTCCACCAGAACACAGCGGGGTGGGGCTTAATGTAAGCAAGTTAGGTAGCCAGTCTCCATGCTGTACTGCTTCACACAGGTGGTTCTGTGTTTATGGTGAGGAATGGGGCAGGGAAATGGCACCAGCCAGCCCCTCTGTTCTCAGAGAGGTGTCTCAATGAATGCTGCTTCTCAGGGACATGCTCTGAGAAGAGCAAATAATCTCTCCATTGTGTGTCCCAGGTGCTCTTTAGATTTCTGTTTCCATGCTATCTGCCATGGGTTGTTTGCTTGCCTTCTCTCCAAGAGCAGTGTAGTGCCCTCTGGGCTCTATCCTAGCCAAACCTTCTGACCCTTAAAACTCTAGGCTTTAAGCCCAGCTGGCTGCAAGAACTCAGGAAATTCAGTCCCTCTCATTTTCCAAGCCAATGGCTATGGGGAAACATTCTCCTTGTGTGTTCCCCTGTGTGCTTTTCTCTCTCTTGCCCTTCTCCATGACCATGGCTCCCTCCCTTACATAGTAGCCAGGATCCATTTCCCCCCTACACCACATCTCCATGCTTCCTACCTTCTTCTGTTCTTCCCTCTCTTTAGTTGTGAAGTTTGTTCTGCCAGTCTTCAGGTCAATTTCTGGGGTATTTAGGGTGATTTAATAGTTATCTAGTTGTATTCATGGGATGAGGTGAGCCTAGGCTTCTACTACTCCACTGCCATCTTCCTGTCCCAACTCCTTCTCATTTAGAAGTTACAAATCCATAGCCTCAAACCAAGATTGTAAAATAATCTTCATTTTCTCCCAAAACATCAGCCTTGAAGAATAATTCTTAGACAACCATTGTTAAACATACAATGCCATGCATTTCTATGTTATAGAAAGATTTTCTACCTTTATCCATTTTTGTATTCCTATTTAACTAGGGTCATCTTTCCAAAAACAAACTTAAGCTAAACACACAAAAAATAGTGGTTTAAAACACAAGTCTATAAAGTGTTTTGAGATTATTTTACTTCAATATACTTGGGAACCAAGATCTATCCTGAAAATGAAAAAATACCTAGTTTAAAATATTCTTATAGGCATAAACCAAATTCTTATATTTCTACCTGGTTTGTTTTACAATGAAGTTTCAGAAATACTTTGACTATTGTTTCACCAATGGAAATGTTCTGTTTGCATTTCAAAGCAATGAAATTCTGAAGATTAATGTGAATCCAGTCGGCTCTCTTTTGTACATTCATAGAGGTTCAAAGGCTAGAATTTGTTATCTGCAAACAGAGAGATTTAAGCCACACATTAAAAAAAAAGTTACTTAAGAGTTCAAGGTCTTGTCTTGTAAGTAGCATTGCACTTAGAGTTTCATAACTTTTTAAATACTTTACTTGAAACCAACCTTTTTTTAGAGTGTTCCTTCTGAGAAGATTAGTAAAAGTACAGCATTGTCCCACTCTCACCTCTTAAGACCTTTGCATTCATCTAGTTTTTCTTCTTTTTTACTCTTTTTTATTGCTGACAGTTTTCAGAGATTTCTCCTACATTCCTGTGAAGTTAAGTTTCTTGTCAAAGAGGCATGTCATCTTCTTTTTTTTTATTGTGAAAAAATCTTTATTTTAAGAAAAAAATTTAATTAACAAAAAAATTTAACAAGTTTCACTTAGCAAAATACACCCAAAAGGAAATTACAGTACAAAAAAAGTTTTAAGTCAAGGCCTCACCAATTCCTACAGTATTAGTAATGTGTCTCAATTTTCAAAACTAACTTATTTTTAAAAGCTTAAACTGAACCTAAAAGATTTTAAATGAAAATAAACTAGAATGAACAAACATGAGAAATGTTCCTCTTTGAATCAGGGATCTAGCACCTTGAGTTTTCCAAAAAAGCACGTCTCCGCAATGTGTTCATGGTGATGTGGTGTAAAAGATCCATTTAATGTACTTAAAACTACTTTAACTCAGATAACATCACTCTGAAGTACACTACCAAAATGTCAATTGAGAAAAGCTGAAAATAGTTTTAGTTTACTCAATATCACATGCTAGAAGAAAGTTTGCATGAGAAAACACTGAAGAGGTAATTTTTTAATCCAGATTTCACAAACTCATGGTGCAAAATGGGTCCCACAGCTTCCTCTAGAGTAATAATTGCTTTTCACTGCTTGTTGGCTGCCTGTGAAAATGATTGCAGTAACTCAAATGCTCCTACAAAACTAGTCATATCCACCCATGCTGTTCTGGCCTCCATAGCCAGCCCCATAACAGCCACTCACAGACTGGCTCTCAAGGCCACTGTAAGTGGACTGGGCTGACACCCCCATGCCTTGCATCACCTGGCTGCTATATGCCCCATTGCTGGAAACAGCTGTGGAATTCAGGAAAAGTTCTATGTATCTGTGTTGCATGTTGGCCCGGTCTTTGGACATAGCTGCCACAGCTTCTTCATGAGTGGCAAACTTGACATTGGCTTCGCCCGTCACTCTTCCATCAGGGCCAATCTCAATATGGACTCTCACAGGGTTGAGTGGAAAGAAGAAGTTGTAAATGTCGTTCTCTGTGGCTGTGTATGGCAGCCCTCTCATGTGGACGCAGTGTCCAGTGGTACTCTGGACAGTGAACTCGCCATCTCCGTATCTGTGGTCGTACATGCCCGAGAGACAGTAACTGAGGTCTCTCCCGAACAGATCAGTGGTGAAGCCGTAGCCATGGCTGAGGCCGCTGTACTCCTCATAGCCCCCATAGCCTGCACTATATGCACCAGACCTCATCCTCTCCAGGCCCGCTTGCTTGACAATGCCAATATACCTCCTGGCTGTGTCGGGGCGGTCATAGGGCCACAGCTGCTGTACAGACATGAATTTCAGAGGGGGGATATGAGTATGATCTAACTTCTTCCTGACTGCTCTTGAACATTTCAATATGCCTGTGCCCTGTTCTCTCCTTGTGCTTCCCTAGGGCCTTCTCGGCTAACTCCTGGGAGGCAAACTGCACAAAGGCTTCCCCTGTAATCTTGCCCTCGGGTTCCACAGGCAATGTGATCCCATTTGGCACAATTTCCAACCCTGAGAAGAACTGAACAATTTCTTCCTTGGTGCATCCAAATGGGAGTCCTCGAAGCCGCAGGAAGCCATCATTGGCAGTGTCGGCACTGTTTGGACGGCTGTGCTTCAACACCCAATCCATCTCGGTTCTGTGGGATTTGAACACCTCAATGTACCGATATCCCATGCTTTCCCTATCTTTTTTAAGGGCCATTTTTACATCATCTTCTGATTCAAGTTCAACAAAAGCCTCACCACTCTGCCTGCCTTCTCTAGTGTAGATGAAATGAATGCCTGCAGCCCCATCATGAATTGTGCAGAAAGGAAATTCTGCACATCCTCAACAGAGCAGGACCAGGGCAGGCCACGGAGCTTGACCACAAAGCCCTCACCTCCCTCGGGGCCCAGCATCATGGACACTTGAGAGGACAGATGTCAAACAAGCTTGGGTGCAGTTTTTTGTGGCTTAAAGAACCTGGTGGGGGGGAAGCCCACAGTCGGAGACATTCCTAGTAGGTAACGAACTGTCCGCTGAGGGGAGCAGGACTGATTTCTATTTTTATCAAACAAGCACAGTTTACAGCCAAAGGACCCCTAATTCCACCCGATGCTTAAAAACGCAGAGGGCTCCGGGGAAAGTCCAGGTGCATCTCCTTTTGTTATTAACCACGACGGGTCTGGAGTCCAGAAGGCCGGCGTGTGGGGCTGTGTCCCGGAGGCAGAGGCCGCATGACTGAGGGCGGTGGGCCGGACATGGGTCACGGGGTGTAAAGCGAGGCATTTCATCTTCCTAGGTGTCTCATCCTCTTTAGCTACCCCCTCATCTTTGATGTCCTTGAGTTCAGATACAAGGTCTAGATCAGCTGCTAGAGATTCTGATCATCATCTTTGACTTACCATCCTGGGATCATAAGAGTACCAATGGAAACAACCTTGACATAGAGATAGGGGTAGATGTTTTCCAGTTGTCATAGTTAGTATACTACTATTTATAGCCACTCTCCTTCTTGGGGAATAGGAAGAGAGGGGGAAAGACCTTTCCTTGTTTTGTCCTTGAAAATTGCTTTGTGACATGGCATGACTACCACTTTCCCTGGGTTAGTTGCTACTCTGTCACTCATAGTACCCAAATGGCCTAGGCAGAGTTTGCCATAATGACTTGGTGGAACTCTGCAAGCTTTCTTCTCTCCTTAATCCTTTTTGATTCACTCCTTAACCAAACCTTGCTTAATGACCTTCTGGTCCTAGCTGTTGGGTAACTTTACCCTTTCCCAACTTTACCTTTTCAGAGATGACTACAGTTCTATTCATTCATTGCATCTATCACCAGATTCTTTCAGGACCATGAAATTTCTCTCCATTTCTGAACCTGTTGCTATAATAAATCAAATGTTTACTGGTTTAAATATTGCATCCCTCTCTGACACCCTATCATGGGGATTGGATTAGTCTATTTCTACATTTTTTACGCCAACCACTATTCTAGTCTCCCTGCATTTTCCTCAGTGCAAGTCAAATTGGTTACTAGTGTCTCTGCAGAGACAAGCTCATACCCTGCCCATATGCCAATTTATTGATACCTTGAGAAATCTAAGTAGTGAGTTGACACAACCTTTCCAATCCTCAACCTAACATAAGTCAAGAGGAAAATGAACTTCTATTATTTCCAAGTAGCAAGGAGGAAAGGAATGGTGGGTGAAAATGCTTAAGCCAAAATCTAGTTAAAATTTTTTTCTAGGCCATGGGATTGATGAGTAGAATAGATGAGAGATCATGGATTGGAAGAAATACTTGATGTATTATCCACATCAACATATGTACATGGGGAAATAATAAGTGTGCACTGTTTTCAGAAAATATCCTGAGTATGTAGAATGTAATGAGCTCTATTATAATATATGATCCAAAATTCATCTTTTAGGATCTCATTGTTATTTCTGGCACAGACCCCTCCAAACCACTCTCCACAACTTCACCAGAGGGTGAAGATATCTGGGCTGTGTATAACTCCCCTTCTTTTTTTAAAAAAAGATTTATTTGTTTTAGACAGTGTGTGTGTGCATGCAGAGCCTGATGCGGGGCTCATCTCACGATCCTGAGATCACAACTTGAATCAAAACCAAGAGTCGGTTGTTTAACCAACTGTACCACCCAGGCACCCCTATGGCTCCACTTCTAATTATAAATTTATTTTCATGTGGTTTTTCCCATTATAATGTCAGTGGCATGGTGCAGATGTCTATCACCAAGAAAATTGTCTAAACCAACATGTCCGTTACTAAGAATTTCAGCCCCAGCAGCTTCATGTGGTCCAGTAGTGTTCCGGTGTACCTTACTTTTCTGGCTATATGTTTGTAGATAATTTTCAGCTTCTCCCTCTTTCTTAATTTTTATTTTTAATCTATTCTTCCACCAACTCTTGCTGACCTATATGTGTTCCTCTGAATTCACTGACTATACATTCATTTCTTCGAACTCTAATACCTTCTCCTCCTCCAATGCTGTGGATTTTCTTCCCCTCTGAATTCTGCCTCTGATCACTATTCCCTGTTTGACATAACTAATTTGGTAAGTGCTTTTATAGAAGTGTGAAGGAATTGCTATATGCAATCAAAGGAAGGAATTAGTGATTTCACAAGCAAAGAGAGGGCTCCTGAAAGATTTCCTAGAGGAATTAGAATTTGGGGACATTTGAGGAATGCACAAAATTGAAGGTTAGGAAGGGCACTTTAGACAGCGGGTAAAAAAAGTTAGAATAGTACAGTGTAGCTGAAGTATAGGTTGGAGGAGAGAGGTCAGGGAAGATACCAAAGGGCCTTAAATTCATGCTCAAGACTGAACATCATCATATGGGATCTGGCAAGCAAGTGAATAACTGGTAAAACATATGTATTACAAACATATAATATACCTGGCAGAAAGAAGGAAGAATGGATGGGAGGAAGGGAGATACTAGAGGCAGGGAGAATAGTTAGGAGACAACTCATTGACTGTCCTCATTCCTTAGAGCAAGGAGTGTATTTCCTGCTCCCTTCCAGGTGTTATAAAACAGCTTTTGTTTTATAGCAATGAGGGAAGGAGTTCTTGGTTCTTGGTTCATGGTTCTCTTGTTCATGGTTCTTACTATGTACCTGGAGTAGGGTTCTGGCATAGAGTGGCTTCTATAGTGGGGACAACCCTATTTGGAGTGCTTTACCTTACATATCATAGGTGCTTCAAATGTTGTTGAATGAATGAGTAAATGGAAAATATCCCACCCTGGCATTATTGTACCCACAAAATCAGATGTCCCTTTTTACATACTACTGTGGAAAAAAAACAGATTCTCCTCAAATCTAGTTCTAGTATTTTTTTCCCCTTCAGTTATATTTTCGTGAAAATTGACTGCACCTTGCCATTGGAGGCTGCCTAGGGGTTGGAAGGAGTGTGGGCTTCAGAGCCACGGAGATTCAGGTTTAAATCCTCACTTTGTAATTGTGTGAACTCGAATGATTATGTAACTTTCTAAACCTTTGTTCATCATCTTTACCCTATCAATGAGGAAAGGTTACAGTGTGGAAAGAGAAAATATCTGTGAGATACTTAAGCCAAGGTTTGGCTGTAGCCCAGCTAGAGGCACACATAAATACATGTGTGGGAGGTCTGAGATGGAGTCAGAGGGAGAGCTGCAGAATTACATCAGGGTCATCATTGCTCCTCTCCACCACCCCTCTGCTTCAATCTTGGGCCACACTTGCTTAGGCTCTTGTCCAAGTTCGATGCATGAAATAAGCTAGAATCAAACAGGGTTCGTCCCATTTGGTAGGTACAAATCTCAGTCTAAAAGACAAAGTTGTACAAGAATATTAACTTTATTTTTTATAACAATTAAATGTTCTAATTTGAGACTCAATTTAATGGAAATGTAGAACCATAATTTTCAATCAGTGTGGTGTTCCTTCTCACCAACTTATGCCTTTTAGTATAAGTTCCAGGAGACTTTCATAGAGCCACATCATTGGGAGACCACATCTAGGTCTTTTTTAGTGTCAGGTGCCCACATCAGCATTTGATGGAATGAACTTTGGCTTTGGTGGTAATTTCTGGGTCCTTCCTTATTTCTTTCCAAGCAGCTGGTTCTCTGGACCATTTCTGTACTGCTCTTGGGAATATAGGAAACATTCTGTGCTCCTGAGCCCTGTGGTGTCATAGGGATCTCTAGGACACCATCTGAAGACTGATGACCTACCTTATACAGGCTTTACCCAGGAATTGGGGCATGGACTCACCCAAATGCACTTGTACCTGGGTATTGAGGCAGGGTCTTCCTCCTCTGATTTCTCTAGTTCTAGGAAACTTTGTTATTCTCTAGTTAATTTTTTTTTCTTTTAGACTTACTAGGATTTTTATAGATTGTTTTATCATAATTTTTCCATTTTGTCCTCTGATTCCAAGGTTTTGATGTTTGAAAGCCAGAAATAAGACCTCTTTTCTGCTTCTCAAGACTTTGCTGCTGAATTGGGGGTGGGGGTGAAGAGTCAAGGGATATGAATAGTGCAGGGAGGAATATTAGTTAAAGTCTTAGCCACCTCAGCTTTTACATTTTCTCTGGCTAAACCATCCCAGTTTATTTTTCCATATTCCATCTTCTTGTTTTGGCCCTTGATAGCATGTATTGTCTAAAGCAATTTTCTCTTCATTGCCAAGGACATCTTCTGAAGTTGACCATGTTAAAGTAAGAAGTTGGAATCTAATCTACTGGGTTATTCAGCATATTTTGAAAGTAGTTTGGGTTTAAATCAATCAGTCACTTAAAACTAATGTACATATATATGCCTTTCTGGGCTGTGTTTTAAAAGACTGTAAAAGTGTATGATGAAACTCACTCTATAATCATTAGATTTGGGGTGTTGTTAGAACAGAAACTTAGATGACTTCGTTTAATCCAGTTGCTTAATTATAATATTGCATTTCTTTATCTGAAGTCTAAGCCAAATTGGGAAAATTAGATAAATGCCAGTACTTTTTCTTCTTTTTTATGATTTTCACATTTTTTGTGTCTCATCATTAAACTTAGAATTTATTAACAACTTGTTTTTTCTGCTGCATTGATTTTGTTTATAAATATTTCTATAAATTTATCTTACAGGAATATTTGACTAGTTTTTTGGGAAAAGTTCAGACAGTAGTAATATATTTTAAAATCTGGTTTCCTAAAGGAATGATTTAAGTAAAATGGGAACTAAGTAAGGTGTCAGTCTTCTTATTAGACCATCATGATCAGATGGTTCCTTTATCAGAGTAGAATGTCTATGTCTGAAATAAATCTGAGTCTCCATCAGAATATAAATGGAATATGTAATGACTTGGAATGTAAATCTTAAGCACTGATTTGTGAGGAGAGTCAGTCAAAAGTTATTTCGATTTGATATCCAGATTGATTCATAAAATTACTCATGTTTTGTGATTTAGTCATGCCAGAAAGCAGTAATGTTGTTGAACTTGAATTTTGATCGTAGAATAAATGAAATTTTTTTCTAATGCATAATTTATAATAATGACATTGCACACAGGGATTCCTACATTACCCAGAAGCTCTAATTCTTCATAAAGTGCCTAAGCAAAACAGGTTAGAAGGCAAATTATAGTACTCTTATCAGATGAATAAGTTTATAAAATAGGCCATTTGTTCATAGAGTTGTGCATAACTTCATCTTTTATGCACAACTTAAAAAACCGTCATGTTGGTTTTTAAAATAGGACACATAAGCCTTACTGTAGCTAACAGTACCCCCTTCTCAGCACTAAGACATTCTACTAGGATCTGAGAGTCAGAAAATAGTGGAAATGGAAAGCACCTTAGACATCACTTAGTCTAACTTCCTTGTATTACAAGCATAGAAATTAAGGTTTTAAACAGCTCGCTGGAGGACACACAGTGGTTAAACCTGGTTGAGCCAGGCTGAGGTTCTCTGGCTTTCTGACTCGTTCTCTGATTATTGTGGAATTCTCATTTTCTTCTTCTTGAGGAATTGGGACAGATCTGTCTCAGCTTAACCATTTCAATCACAAAATGTACAGAATGAAGAGCTACAAAATTGTTTCACCTTTTAACTTTAAAGTTTTCCTTAGGTTAGGATTTATTTTTATATATATTTTTGAAAGCTATATATATATTTATTATGTTCAGTTAGCCAGCATATAGTATATCATTATCTTTTGATGTAGTGTTCAACGATTCATTAGTTGTGTATAACACCCAGTGCTCATCACAACACATGCCCTCCTTAATAGTTTCTCTAATATTCCAGACACTTCTATTTTTAGAGCAGAAATCCAGCTAACTCTCTTTCTCTCCACTTCATTTGTACACTCATTTTGTGTAATTAAAATTACATTCTAACCATTCACTTAAATATTTTTCCCGTTAGCAGTAAACTGTTTGAGATCAGCTATCATGTTTCATTCAGCTATTTTATTTCTAAATCTCTAGTACAATTCATGGCACAATACATTTCTGGTAAATGAGTACTAGATTACCATTTTCTTGGAGGTAGTAGCTTTGTTTTGTATTTATATCCTTTGTACACATTAGGCACTTAGTATAGGTTTTCATTGAATAATGGAATGAATGAATGAACAAATATTCATAGAGGGCCCTTTTGTAGATTTTCTTAACTAGAAACATCAGTGATTTTTTTTTAAAGTAGTGAGCTGTGCAGTTCTTAGTCATTAATGCTCATGTTATGCCTTATAAATGTATAAGAAATTTGTGGCCCTGGAAGTGATATAACCAAGGTAAGATTGAAGTGTGATCTAGTGTTTGGAATCGGGTCTGAATATCTCAGAAAAATGTAACAAATTCACTTAACCACACAGGTCACTGGCCTTAGTTTCCCATTTCATTTGATCAATAGTATATAGTTGGTTAGAATGTCAGATTTTAGCAAGAAAACTTTTTTACTAGTGAATTAAAATCAACAACTAAGAGAGAAGACTAAATTGGGGTGCCACAATGAAATCGAGGGAGATGGGAAATTTAGTTTAAACATAAAGAGGAAAGCTTTTTCAAGACTTAGTAATCTGCCATTCCTCACCCACCCCCTTGTTCTTCTCCTCTCAAGTCTACTTATATAGTAGAGAAAAGGAAAAAAAAAGTGAATGCTTCATCTTTTGGGGGAAGAAAGAAAAGATTTGTTACTTAGAGAGCCTTCCTTTGAGAATTTATTATGAGAAAAAGGCCCAGAAGATTGTATGTATAACTTTTGTTAGTTAATACGAAGCAATGTGTTTGAATGGATGAGGATTTACACTAAAATCTTAAAATTTGAAGCCTAAAATTATATTAGAGAAACTAAAATGTATTATTGTCACTGTTCTATTAGAGAAAGTATGATGCTAGATTGGTCCTCATTTTCTGTGGGTAAAGAAAGGAAGGGCACGGTGGGGGATTCCTGTGCCATTTCCATTCCTCTGTTTGCTTCACTACATTATATTATTTAATCTTCACACATTCATATCATGTTGTTATTTCACAGTTCAGAAGACAGACTCAGTTAAGTGAAATATATTAAGAAATAATTTATTGAAGGTCACCCGCTGCTTAGTTACTTCTCTAGCTTCACCCTCTACCATTCTCTCACTCACCTACTCCACTTAGTCACAGTGGTATCTTTGCTCTTCCTTGAACATTCCATGCTATTTCTAATGTTCAGGGCTCTTTGCCCATAGCTGTTAATATGGTTAGATCTCTCTTCACTCAGGTCTCTGATGACCTGTCATTGTAGAAAGACCTTCCCTGGTGACTCTATATTAAAAAAATCTTATTTCGTATGTCATTTTTAGAAGGATGTGCTGTTATTTTGGGTAACACTCAGAAGGAAAAGTGCCAATTAATCAATGATATGACAATTTTGTAATATGCATCCTGATTTCAAAGATGATAAAATGTGAGGGGAAAAATGTTCTTAGAATCAGTGAAATGCAGTAGTATTTCCTGACTTTCTGTACTGTTCCCTCACCCCAGATTATTTCTCTTTGCAACACTCTACCTGATATGATCTTGTACATTTTCTTTATTGTCTTCTCTCTCCACACTAAAATTTAAGGTACATATAGGAGGAGCTTTGTTTTGTTCAGTACTAGTTGCAAAGACTGGCTAGATGTGCATCATAGCCATCTTCTCTTTTTGGGGGCCACTCAGGACTACATTTCCAGACCTCTCTGCCAGACAGGTGGAGCCATGTGACAGACTTCTGGACAACAGAATATAGGTAGACATGAGATATTCCTCCCCTAGGCCTCTCCTATAAAATCATTCTTGTAACTTTCCTAACAATTGGAGCTACTAGTGGTCACAGACTCTAGAGGGAAGAAACCCTGGTCTCTAAATGATGCTGTAGACCAAAGCCCACCTCCATCCCCTCACATTGACCTACATTGGATTGTGATGTAGATGAGAAATAAATCTTCATCAATTAAAGCTACTGAAATTTGGGCTTTTCTGTTACAACAGCTTATCCTGACTATTGCTGTACCTGCAGTGCACAAACTATGCCTAGCACATAGCAAGCTTTTAATAATTTATGAGGATAGAGGAAATTAAAGGAAGAGCATGCTTGTGTTAAAAGATGATTAGTTTTGGTTTGTACATAAGGCATCTGCATGAGAGGGTGGGGGCTACATCTTCTACCTCTCTTCATTTCAGGTGTCCTGGATGAATTTGGAGGGACTGAGGATCAGAGGTTGCAGTGTTTAATTTCTAGAACAACTGGGTTCAGTAGAATGAATCAATGGGACTTTGTGGAAAGAGAGAAATTTTGATGTAGGGATCATTAATTTTCAGAAACTCAGTGATAATAGGTTCAAAGTAGTAAGTAGGGAAGTTGAGAGGAAGTTGAAGGACCATTGATTTTTAAAGTCAGCCAAATGAATTTATTATGGGACAAGGAGTAAGATGATGAACTATTTGTTGAAATAATCCAAGATGATCATAGACGATTACCTAGTCAACAGAATGATCCATTTCTCTAAACACTGTCTTCTTTAGGTATCACCTTTTATTTGTAGTTTTGCCCTGCCCTGTCAGTGATCTATCTGTAGAGGTTTCTTTAGGTAGGTTCAAAGAGGTCTTTCATGGGGGTGTTGTGGAGATGATGTCTGCAAAAATTTCTTCTGCATTTAAAAATCTGAACTTGGGGTGCCCGGGTGGCTCAGTTGTTAAGCATCTGCTTTCGGCTCAGGTCATGATCCCAGGAGCCTGGGATCGAGCCCTGCATCGGGCTCCCTGCTCAGCAAAAAGCCTGCTTCTCCCTCTCTCACTCCCTTGCTTGTGTTCCTTCTCTCGCTGTGTCTCTCTCTGTCAAATAAATAAATAAAATTTATTAAAAAAATAAATATCTGAACTTACTCCT
The DNA here is from genome assembly GCF_003265705.2 of Callorhinus ursinus. Lineage (NCBI taxonomy): Eukaryota > Metazoa > Chordata > Mammalia > Carnivora > Otariidae > Callorhinus > Callorhinus ursinus. Next base: position 76,500,393 of record NW_027397063.1, read on the forward strand.
GAAAGACTTATTATTATTAATAGCTCTATGGCTAACTACATATTATCAGTTAGTATACATGGCTTTCCTTTTCCCGAATATGAGTTTAAGTAACTCAGGAAACCAGCAGAAGAAACACATCAAAATTCTGAATAATAAAACCTTTCTTTTTTATAAGGTTTGTAGTTGTAAAAATCAACCATTCATTCATATATTTGTCTTTCAGAGCCCAGTATTCAATTTAAATTTCAATTCCTTCTCCTTAGATTGGCTTTGGAAGTTTCTGAGTATTTGACTGTTAATAAGGTGCGTGCGCGCATGTGTGTGTGTGTGTGTGTGTGTGTGTGTGTGTGTGTGTTTTAGGACAGAACTCCTTTATAGTTAGTTATAACCTTCCCTAGAAAGCTGCCCAAGAAACTTCTAACTTTCTCCCCTAATTTGTCTTTGTTTCTCTCTTGTTCGCACTTCAAGAAGTTGGAAAAGCAGCTGGTTAGTGCTGGTCAGGGGAATGATATTGGTTAGAAAAGAACTATTTAATTTATCTCTCTCATCTCCATATTAAAATGTGTGGGAAATACTATCAAGATTGTGGAATCTCAAAACATCTAAGAATAGGATTAATTTATTTCCTTCTCATCTTTCAGGGTTTAGCTTAGAGGTTATCTCCTCTAGGAAACAGTATGTAAATTCCCAAGACTGGGTACGCTTCTAGCATGAGCTCATCCCAGAGACATAGTCTGTATCTCCTTCATCACTGTATCTTTATGATGCAACACAGGAATTGATAAAATATTCTATAAATGTCTTTTGAACAAAAGAGTAAATGAGGTTCTCTTTATGCACAACAGAATCATCATTGGAGGCAGTGATTATTTCATGTCTCAAAGGTTATTTTAAGGCCTGCTAATACAGGTTTAAACATGCTTTTAAAAAGGAGAAGGGAAAAAAAAGACTACTTTGGGTTGAACATTTATTTCAAGTCAGATGTTCCTTTTCTTATTTTTCTTAATTATTCTCAAACTACTCAGTGTGAGTTTGTTGGAATAGGCTCCCATCTAATTTGTAACACATATTGAATAGGCATTTGGCATAGCTCCATAGTAATCCATTTTATCTGCAAAATTTGCAGATATTATCTTTGGCTCTTCTTAGTTTTCAATTTAGTACCATGGGATTTAGGCCATTATAAAAGTTTTGCTTTTAAAGTAAAAGTTTGAGTTGATTGCCATCCTAAGATAAAACTGAATTGATTTGGTACTTTAAAGCTGTTAAGTGTAACTCATACATAATAGTCATGAGAGAATAACATTCATCCTTGAATAAGACCTTATTGAAGCTGCAGCCCTAAAACTCTTTGATTTTCTCTGTTTAGGATGTTGTGAGAGGCAGGGTGACAGGACCCATCTGGCGGAACTCTGTCAGTGGCAGTGGAGAGGTGGAATGAGAGGTGAAGGGGGAATGGGGAAAGAGGTAGGATTAAAATAAGGAGTACTAGGACCAGATGGAGTGAGGAAAGGGTCATATTAATAAAAGAAATGACAAAAAAAATCAACTGCTACTGTGCTCTTTACAGATAAGACAGACATACAAAGAAATGAACAACTCCCCCCTCAACACATTAATATCTATCACCTAAACCTAGAGTACTTGCAGAGAGACAGAGTTGTATATAACTGTTATGTCAATAATGACACTGAATGAATTGATGAGTCTGGCGTGAAAAATACAGTATATCAAGAAACTCAGGAAATCATGATATAATGTAATTCTGTGGAGACAGTGCAGTGCCTGGCACATGCCAGCTATTCAGAAAGTATTGGTTGACTATCCTGAATTTTGAAGATTTTATTTATTTATTTGAGAGAGAGAGAGTGTGCACGAGTTGGGGGAGGGGCAGAGGGAGAGGGAGAAGCAGGCTCCCCGCTGAGCAGGGATTCAGACACCAGGCTCAGTCCCAGGACCCCAAGATCATGACCTGAGCTGAAGGCAGACACTTAACCAACTGAGCCACCCACGCGCCCTGACTATCTTGAATTTTGAATAAGATGCACTTAAAGTTAAGCTTAAGAAGAGGAGAACCAGTTGCAGGATCAGGACCAGAACCTGAATAAAGAAATGACTGTAATTGCCTGTTACTGGAGGCTTTTTATCAATACCCAGGCAATGAATGAAGGATAAATGAATTAAGAATTGAATAATTCTAAAATTCATATTTAAATAATTCAAAATTGATATTTTAAATTCAATTTATAATTATGTTTAGACGACCATAGTTTTTTCTCAATTAATACCTTTTGTTAGTCTTAAAAAGGTCTCTACTTAACTTTTTCAGGTATTGTTAAAAAATAGATAGATGATATTCACTGGGGTGAACAGACAATGTTAATAATTTCTGGCTGCCTTACCAGTAATTGGCCCTGGCTGGTAACCAGATCTGAGTCTCCATTCTCTAAGAGTGCTTGTTACATTTTGAGCAGTCAGTTAATATTTAATGACTGAACTGTTTGGTAGCTGGGTAAGTGATCCCATGGCATCACATATATACAGTGATCATGGAATTGTATGTATTTCCCCAATGGCTCTGTACTGAACTTTTCTGCTTTACAAGAAAAAATATGTTTCCTTCAAAATGCAGTACATTTTGAGCTACATCTTAATTATTGGCTTTGTTTATATAGCTAAAATAATCACTTAGAGGCTTGGATAAGTCAATTATTTCCTCTGTCACAATGATTTAACCTTTTTAAAAAAAAATTATTTATTTATTTGACAGAGAGAGAGAGACAGAGAGAGAGGGAATACAAGTGGGGGAGAAACAGGCTCCGGGTGGGGCTGGGAGCCCCATGTAGGGCTCAATCCCAGGACCCTGGGACCATGATCTGAGCCGAAGGCAGCCGCTTAACGACTGAGCCACCCAGGCGCCCCAGGATTTAATCTTTTTAACACCTGCCCAGCTGTCACACAATATTTTAAGCTAAAAGTATCAGATAAACACAACACTGCCAATTCAGTAGAATTTCACCAAAAATTATTTCTCCCTGAAATCCCTGAAGCAGTTTTTTTCCTAGTATGTAACACCTCTTAGGATTTGTCTCTATATTGTTTAAACTTATATTACAATAACATACAAAGTGATATAAACCAAGGCAACTCATAGAACAAGTGAATGTATCCACAATTTTAGTAAACCATTCATAAATTAAATGACACTTGCTCTCTTCTGATGGTCCCATTTCTAGTTTTCTCTTAAACTGAATTCCACAAAGAATTCTAATATAACTGAAATTCTTTGCACTCATTGTCAGTTTGTGGGCTATTCAGGAAATCTAATTAGCTTTAAATCAGTTTATCTGCAAATCACTTTTTCATTTCTGGTTCCTTCTAGAAATTAATAGATTACTACTTATTAATAGCTCTAGGCCATTTATGAAAAATTTGGCTTTTGTCTGGAAGCTTGAACTGATGAATCTGTAACATTGAACCTCTTTTGTCAGTGGAATTTTTTCCTAGTGAACTGCAATTAAACTGGAAAAAGTAAATTGCAAAGAAAAATTTGACAAGAACTTTTATTGTAAAGCACAGAGACAACCGAATAAAAGTACCTAAAGCAGAGAAGTGAATAAACGCAAATGGATTTAGTGAAAACATGTATTTTAAAAACCATTAATATATTCAGATGAAGAGTCTTTCTCTGTAAATTTCTCTCCTCTTTCTCCTTTCATATTTATCATGTGCATCCACAAACTCTGGAACAATTAATTTTTGTGTCCTACTCTTGAGGCAGACAGCAAATATTACCATTCTACCATTAGCTGTACAATACTTGACATGTCCCATAGTTTTATAGTTGGGAAAGCTAATAATTAGGCTGTAAACTCCCAGGGGTGGAGAAATTAAGGAATTGGTCCAAAATCATAATGAATGTCAAAGTAATTGTTATCTTTGCATTCACAAGTTTTGGTTCCTATACACAAAGCTTATCTCTCCATTTTTTCTGGGGTTTTGGATTCCCCTCCCACTAATCCTTTCCCTGCCATTCTCTATGCTTTCTAGTTTTACTCATTTTCCTATTCTAGTTTGCCAACACAAATGCCTCTTATTTTAAAATTCAATATATATTCCCTTGAGAAAACATTCTGATTGAATAATATTAAAGAAATTTTAGGCATAAATTGCCTTTACTAATAGGAAGACATCACTTAATTTCCTCCCCTTCACTGGAAAACCTATCCGTCACTGCATTCCCCTTTATCTTTTTCCCTTATGTCATCTGGGAAGAGATGTTCGTGAGCAAGGGCTTACTCCCTCCATCTCTGCTCCTACCTTATTCTAAAGCATGTTCTTCACTGATTTTCTCACTTTTGCTTACAATTATGCTGAAGTTTTTGCCATCCTAAAAACAGCAACAAAAAACTCCCTCAGTTATATTTTCCTGTTAAACCACTTTCTGCCTTAGCAATCTTTCCTTCACTACCAGGAGTAGAAAAGGTACTTCAAACTTATTTTCTCTCATTCTCTACCTATTTGCTCTTCAACTCATTGAAATCTGGTCTATATTCCTGTTGCTTGACTGAAATTGCTCTCACAGAAATCATCAAAGTTGTAATAATTTAATCCAGTAGCCTCATTAAATTTCTCCTCTTTTCTGAAACATACAGCATTGTCAACCCTATCCTCCTTTACTAACTCTTTCCTACTCTGGCCACAAAACAAGTGTCAACAACAAAAAAAAAGGTTGAAGTCATACCATGCATCTTTTCTGAACACAATGCTATGAAACTAGAAATCAACCGCAAGAAAAAATCTGGAAGGAGCACAAATGCATGGAGTTTAAATAACATGCTACTAAACAATGAATGGGTCAACCAGAAAATCAAAGAAGAAATCAGAAATTACATAGGGACAAGTGAAAATGAAAACACAATGGTCCAAAATCTTTGGGATGCAACAAAAGGTCTTCTAAGAGGGAAGTTTATAGCAATACATGCTTACCTCAAGAATCAAGAAAAATCTCAAATAAAAACCTAACCTTACACCTAAAGGAGCTAGAAAAAGAATAGACAAAATTCAAAACCAGGAGAAGGAAGGAAATAATAAAGATTGGAGCAGAAATAAATGATATAGAAACTTAAAAAAATAATACAACATATCAATGAAACCAGCAGTTAGTTCTTTGAAAAGATTGACGAAATTCATAAACCTCCAGCCAGACTCATCCAAAAAAAAAGAGGACTCAAATAAACAAAATCACGAATGAGAAAGGAGGAATAATAACCAACACCATAGAAATACAGACAATTATAAGAGATTATGAAAAATTATATGGCAACAAATTGGACAACCTAGAAGAAATGGATAAATTTCTAGAAACAGATAACCTACCAAAACTGAAGCAGGAAGAAATGGAGAATTTGAACGGACCAATTGCCAACAGTGAAATTGAATCAGGAATCAAAACCTCCCAACTGGGTGGCTCAGTCGGTTAAGCGTCTGCCTTCGGCTCAGGTCATGATCTTGGGGTCCTGGGATTAAGCCCTGCATCGGGCTCTCTGCTCAGCAGAGAGTTTGCTTCTTCTCCCTCTCCCTCTGTGCTCTCTATCTCTCCAATAATAAATAAAATCTTGGGGCACCTGTGTGTCTCAGTCGGTTAAGCATCTGCCTTCAGTTCAGGTCATGATCCCAGGGTCCTGGGATTAAGCCCCGCATCGGGCTCCCTGCTCCGCGGGGAGCCTGCTTCTCCCTCTCCTCCCTGCTCATGCTCTCTCACGCTATCTCTGTCTCTCTCAAATAAATAAATAAAAATAAAATCTAAATAAATAAATAAAATCTTAAAAAAAAAAAAACAACTCCCAACAAACAAAGGTCCAGGGCCAGATGGCTTCAAAGGTGAATGTTACCAAACATTTATTTTTTTTATAGATTCATTTATTTATTTGAGAGAGAGATAGTGAGTGTGTGAGCAGAGGGAGGGGCAGAGGGAGAGAGAGAATCCTGAAGCAGTCTCCCTGCTGAGTGTGGAACCCAATGTGGGGCTCAGTCCCAGGACCCTGAGATCATGACCTGAGCTGAAATCAAGAGTTGGACACTCAACTGACTGAGCCACCCATGCACCCCTCTACCAAACATTTAAAGAAGAGTTAATACTTACTTTTCTCAAGCCATTCCAAAAAATAGAAAAGGAAGAAAAACTTCCAAATTAATTCTACGAGGCCAGCATTACCCTGATACTAAAACCTGATAAAGACATCACAAAAACAGAACCACAAGTCAGTATCTTTGATGAACGTAGATTCAAAAATCCTCAACAAAATACTAGCAAATTGAATCCAACAATACATTAAAAAAATCATTCACCATGATCAAGTGGAATTAATTCCTGGGTTGCAAGGGTGGTTTGATATTTGCAAGTCCATCAGTGTGATACGTCACATCAATAAGAGAAAAGATAAAAACCATATGATCATTTCAATAAATGCAGAAAAAGCATTGACAAAGTACAACATTCATGCATGATAAAAGTATAACATTCATTCATGATAGAAACCTCAAAGTAGGTGTAGAGGGAGCATACCTTTTGTATGAAAAATAAAGCCTTATACAAAAAACCCACAACAAACATCATACTCAATGAGGAAAGAGCTTTTCCTCTAGTGTTAGGAAAAAGACAAGGATGTACACTTTCACCACTTTTATTCAACTTAGTACTAGAAGTCCTAGCCACAGCATTCAGACAACAAAAAGAAAGCAAATGCATCCAAATTGGCAAGGACGAAGTAAAACTTTCCATGTTTGCAGATGACATCATACTATATATAGAAAACCATAAGGACACCACCAAAAAACTACTAGAACTAATAAATGAATTGAGTAAAGTTTCAGGATACAAAATCAGTGTACAGAAATCTGTTACATTGCTACACATTAATAATGAAGCAGCAGAAAGAGAAATTAAGAAAAAGTTAATTAAGAAATAAAGAAAATCCCATTTACAGTTGCCTAGGATACCTAGGAATAAACTTAACGAAGGAGTGGAAAGGCCTGTAGCATGAAAAGTATAAAACATTGATGAAAGTAATTGAAGAGGACCCAAGCAAATGGGAAAACATTCCATGCTCATGGATTGGAAGAACAAATATTGTGAAAATTTCTACACTACCCAAAGCAATCTACAGGTTTAATGCAATCCCTATCAAAATACCACCAGCATTTTTCACAGAGCTAGAACAAATAATCCTAAATTTTGTATGGAACCACAGAAGACCTTGAATAGCCAAAGCAATCTTGAAAAAGAAAAACAACCCACTGGAGGTATCACAATTCCAGACTTTAAGTTATATTGCAAAGCTGTAATAATCAAAACAAAATAGTACTGGCACAAAAATAGACACATAGATCAGTGGAACAGAAAAGAAAACCCAGAAATAAACCCATGATTTCAATTAATCTTTGACAAAGGAGCCAAGAATATGCAATGAGAAAAAGTCTCTCTACATGCAAAAGACTGAAACTGGACCACTTACAGTATATACAAAAATAAACTCAAAATGGATTAAGGGCCTAAAAGTGAGACGTACTGAGATCTTAAAAATCCTAGAAGAGAGCACAGGCAGTAATTTGCCTGACATCGACCAAAGCAACAGTTTTCAAGATATGTCTCCTGAGGCAAGGGAAACAAAGGCAAAAAAATAAACTCTTTGGACTACATCAAAATAAAACCTTCTGCACCACAAAGGAAACAGTCAATAAAACTAAAAGACAATCTACTACATGGGAGAAGATATTTGTAAATGACATATCCAATAAAGCGTTAGTGTCCAAAATATATAAAGAATTGATACAACTCAACACCCAAAAAACAAATAATCCAATTAAATTAATCCAGTTAAAAAAGGACAAAAGACAATAACAGACATTTCTCCAAAGAAGACATACAGATTGTCAACAGACATGTGAAAAGATGCTCAATATCACTCATCATCAGGGAAACGCAAATCAAAACTACAATGAGGTATCAGCTCACACCTGTCAGTATGGCTAAAATAAAAAACACAAGAAGCACTAAGCGGAGAGGATCTGAAAAAAGGAACCCTTCTGCACTATTGTTAGGAATGCAAACTGACTGGCACAGCCACTTTTGGAAAACAGTGTGGAGGTTCCTCAAAAAATTAAAAATAGAACTACCCTATGATCTAGTAATCATACTACTGGGTATTTACCCCAAAAAATACAACAACACTAATTCAGAGGGATACATGCACCCATGTCTTTATTGCAGCATTACTAACAATAGCCACATTATGGAAGCAGCAGATATATATGTATATATCTAACAACAGATATATATATATATATATATATATATCAACGGATATATATATATATATATATATATATAGAATATTATTCAGCCATGAAAAAGAATGAAATCTTGCCATTTCCCACAATATAGATGGATCTTGAGAGTATAAGGGTAAGTGAAATAAGTCAGTCAGAGGAAGACAAACACTATATAATTTCACTCATGTGGAATTTAAGAAACATAACAAATGAACAAAGAAAAAAAAGAGAGAGAGGAACAGACTCTAACTATAGAGAACAAACTGATGGTTCCCAGAGGAGAGGTGGGTGAGGGAATGGGTGAAATAGATGATGAAGATGAAAGAGCACACTTATCATGATGGTTATTGAGTAAAGTATAGAATTGTTGAATCACTATACTGTATCTTATATAACACTGTATCTTAACTATACTGGAATTAAAATAAAAAACTTAATAAATATCTTTTCTATTCTGGCTTCATATGTGACTATATTTTCTTTGGTTCTTTCCTTTTTTTTAGTAATCTCTACACTCGCCATGGGGCTTGAACTCACGACCAAGAGTCGCATGCTTTAACAGCTGAGCCAGCCAGGTGCCCCTGGTTCTTACCTTAAAGAGTAATTTTCCCCTCTCTTTCTTTCATTGTTTATTTCTCTTCTATTAGCACTTTAAATGACTAGCATTTAACTTTTCATCAGCATAAGATAAAATTTCTCCTAAATATATCATTCCTGATCCAGTTTTTCTCCTGAGCTTCATCTATGTTTCCAACTGTTTATTACTCATTTCCTCTTCAGTATCTTTTAGTAATGTTCATCTTTATATTCCTAAAACAGCTTATTATCTATGTCCTAAAGTCTGCTTTTCTTCCTAGATTTACTACCTCAGCTAATATTCAACAAACTCAATTCCAAGAGAATCACTAAACTTGGAGTTAGAAGTCCTGTGATCAAATCCTGGATCAGGATCAGATTCGTTTTAGGATTTTGTAAGAGTTTCTTCACCTGAGCCTTCATTCTCTCACATGAAAATAGTAATGACAAAACTTCACAGAGCTTAAAATACAAATAAATGTAGATTAAAAGTGAAAGCATCTTGCAAAATATCTAACATATAGCCATCACTCAATAAATATTAGTTTCCTTTCCTTTCTGCATTGCCTTTTTCCTGTTGAAGGGAGAGACTACCACACAATAACTAAAACAAACAGGTGAAATTATTCAATAGAAATTTATTAGAGATTTAATTTGTTCATTTTCAGAACTAAATAAAATATCATAGTATGGTTGTACTACCATTTGTTCAACCATTCCTTTGTTGTTAGACAGTCATGTTGTGTCTGAGGCTAGATTCCAAGAATCTGAATTGTAATAAGCACCCCTAAGATATTATTATGTGTATTGAAGTTTAAGAACTACTTGTGTGTGGGCCACAATTCATATTCTTTAGCATAAGAAAGTCTAATGAACTAGCTTGGCAACTTCATATTTTGACACTCTCCATGACCTGTGTTTTGTGTTCATACTTGGTTGCTCACCACTCCTCAAACATGTACAATTGTTTGTCTGTTGTCTCTAAATATTTTGGTCCTCTATCCTGAAATATTGGTTCACCTTGTAAACTCCTGTTAATCCTTGAAGGCCACCTTTTTAAAGATAATTTATTATAACCTCATAGATGTTCCTATGGCTTTTAATATACTTTGTAATTGCAATGGGTAGAATTAACTGCCTCCTTTTCTCTCTGGTGGACTGAGTTTCTGGAAGGTAAATATCAAGTCTTGTCCATATGTGTATGATCATTACCTTGCACATTGCCAATAATATAATGCATGTAGGCTGCATTTTGCTGGTGTGTGTGTGTGTGTAGATAGATAGGTAGATAGATAGATAGACAGATAGAGAGATGGATAGATAGATAGATAACAGAATCCTAGAAGAATCACTGAACATCAGAGGAAGGAGATTTTACCTGACCCCACTTACTTGTAGATGAAACTAAAGCCTACTGGTATTCATGATTAACTATACTATGGTCCTAGCTTTTCTTGGAAATAAAGGTTAACTTAGATAATAAATTATAGAATTGTCATGTACATTAAATAAGATAGTATATAAAAATCACTTAGCATATAGTAGACAGGTGATATTGATAGCTTTTGGTGATATGAGGCAGTTTTTAGTATTATGCTTTGCATAGAACAACTCTTCTTTGTATTGTAAAGGCATAGTGCCATTTCCTTTGTCCTTATAAACAGGACAGTTTCCACCTCATGGTTTGCTAACTTTATATTGTCTAAATTAATAAATGAAGAAATAATATTTTTGATGGAGATTGCTTCTGCCATGAGGCAAATCTGTATGTAAACCTGGAAAAATGTTAAACCAGAATAAATTTTTTTCCTGTTCTACTTTGTCTTTCTCTTGAATCTCAAACTGTTTCTATTTTAATCCCAGTTAATTCAACAACATGAATAACTAATTAGAAAAGTCTGAGTTCTAGAAACATGGTATGGTCAACTAGATACAAGACAAAAAAATATGCCATAGATTATCCTAATAATCAGAAAACTATGGCATTGGATGATGGTACCCTATCTTTTATTTCATGGTGTAGGAAGTCAGCCAAATATGTAAACATTGTTTACTATTGTTGTCAAATATAAACATGCCTTAACTCCCAGATATTTGTTTCTTTAGGAAATACTATATGAAAAGGATTATTTTAAAATAACAAAATGTTTCATTCTTCCTACCTGTAAGCCTTTTCTCAATGATAGGGCAACACAAATATTTCTGAATAATACAGAATCAGGCAGAAAATGGAAATTTAACACTTCCGTCCTTTCCATGGAATAGAAGGCTGGAAACACGGGTTTTTTATTTTTATGGGTGCCTGCCTTATTGATTGTGTATGGGTCAGAACATTTATCTACTGATTCAATTATATATATGATTAATAAAACAGAAATTTTTACATTTCCTATTTTAATGTCTTTTGAATCTGAGAATCCTCTATTTTTGTGGCCTTTATTTATTTATTTATTTATTTATTTATTTATTTATAATGATCTTATTTATTTATTTGTCAGAAAGAGAGAGAGCAGCAGGCAGAGGGAGAAGCAGGCTCCCCACTGAGCAAGGAGCCCGATGGGGGACTTGATCCCAGGATCTTGGGATCATGACCCAAGCCGAAGGCAGACACTTAACCAACTGAGCCACCCAGGCATCTCTTTTTGTAGCCTTTAAATGAAACCTGCAGGTGTGTCCTTTTGCCAGCAGTAGTATCTTAATATATGGATTCTATATTATTTTATCTTTTCGGTGTGAGATGTTATTTGTATCTTTCTATAAACTGAAAGAATTTCTTATGCCAGTGATCTATGGGATCTGGTCCACTTCCCTCAGAAAATTCATATTTTGGCTGAGGAGAGAGTCAAATAAATAATTAAGTAGGAATATATATATAATAAAAGAGACATGGATAGGTTCCATGGTAGCAGAGAGGAAGGAATGATCAGTTTTGCCTTGGACAGTGAAGGAGGGGTATCTGGAAGGTTTCATTGAGAAGATAATAGTTAAATTAAAGCTTGGAAGATAGATAAGTATCCTCCTGTGGACAAAAGATAGAAAGTCATTACAAATAGGAGGAATAATATGTCCAAGGGCAAAAAGACATAAAAACACATGGTATGTTTTAGGAAATTTAAGGGTTTAGTGGTTTTTGAATATAATTCTTAGGTAGGGAGTTGCTGGAAGTAAGCCTGGACTGATATAATAAAGCAGATGGTGTGGATGGTATGAGTTCTAAGGGATTTTCATTGTAAGATTTACCTTTCAGGTAATCTAGCTGTAATGTAGATACAGTCCAAATACTAAAACAGTCCACCTTGGTTCACCAAAATAGGAACTGTGTAAAAGCTAGATAAAAATGATGCAGATCCAATTGTTTGTTACTTATTTCCCCTGAGTATTCTGGGAAGTCACAAACTATTCATGAATACATAAGGTCAAAATAACTCATATATAGACAATGAAATTACATTTAAGTTAATGTAAAACTAAAATTGTTAAGTATAAAAATGAATAATTACAAATACTAATAAAATGATGAGATTGAAATTTTGATTTTAAAATTTTGATTTAACAGTTCCAGTACAAAAGTAAGTGAAATAAGAAAAGAGTCTAATGTTTCACCTATTTATCATTAATGGAACAATTCAAGTGGATAATCAAAACTTGGCTGCATCATAGTAATTTGATCCAAATAAGACAACTATATAAATACTTGGAAAATTCGGGAAGTATTTTTATCTTTTCCTAGAGGTAAGGTTCTTTAAGAGTTCAGGGAAATAAAGGATTATTTCTAGTTGGATAGTGTGGTATTTTAGAGTTGGGGTTATAAGTGGTGGACATGCATTAATGATTTGCAGACTTATGATGAATATATTCAGGAAAAATAGCATGAAATAATATTTACCAACAGACCAGAAATTTGGGCTGATGGGATTTAATACTATTCAATTTATTTCATAAGTTCTGACAAAGCTAAAATTTTGTTAGCCATCTCTTCAGGTTGCAGTTATTGCAACTTCAGTAGCTTAAATGAAAAGAAGAAATTGTTGGCTTCCATAACTGAAGAGTCACGTATGGCTGTATGCAAGCATTCAAACAATGTCACTACTACTCTCTGTCTTACTCACTGTTGGCTCCATTTTAAGGCAAGTCCTTCCCGCCTTCAGTATTGGCCAGCATTTTAAGACATATATGCCATTCTCTTAGCAACCTCTGCATGAAGAAAACTTCTCTTTTACAATTATCCCAACACACTTCCCATAATTAGTTGTGTTTGCTTTAACTGAGGTTCCATGCTTTTCCCTTAACTCATCAGCATGGCTGGTGGCTAATTCCTGGGCTTGGGTCGTACAGTTCCGCGGAGTCCTTTAAAGTACAGAAGTAGGGCTAACCTGAAAATTATATGATCTCAGAATTGGGAAGCAGTTGCTAAAATGAAAATCAAGTGGATCCTGGGCTGGTAAATATAATAGTTATCTATTGTCATTATTGTACATTTTACTATATGAATTTTGAACTTGGTACACATGGAGCTACTGGGAATTTTTTATTTTATCAAAATTAACTAGAACAGAGAGCACTAAAGTATGCTCTCACTTGAGCAAACCTTACCTACTAGGTGTTACAGGTTTCAAAGTAGACTTACCTGATTACGATCTTCCTTTTCTGATACAAGTAATTGCCAACTCTCTCTTAAACTTACGTTCCTCATGTGTTGATAGTCTAAAATGTGCAAGGGGTACAGTACAAGAAGAAATTGGGGTCAGAAAGGAGAAGACATGGTATAAAGGAAAGGTAATTTTATCACAGAGTTTAAAAAATTAAATATTTACATACAACCCACCTTGATTCAAACAAATATTTTATAGTGCCTATATTTCCCCACTCTCAAAGGGCTCAAAAATTAGTGGGAAAAAAATCAATAGATTAAAGGATGGTTAAAATGTAATAAATATATTATTAGGGGGTGCTATGGGAACCCAGAAAAGGGACCTTTTTTTAGGATTTAAGATGGGATGCAAATGTTATGGGAAAATGTGTTCAGGAAGAAAGTATGGTCTATAAGTATTCATGAAACATAATTTATGTGTTCTCCAATAATTTAAATATGAAATTTCTTAACTGTTAAAAAGCATAATAGCCAGAGAAAAAAGGTAACCTAGGTTTCATTCCCTATAAATTGCTTTAGTGGAAAATATTCCACTGACCTCTCTCTCATAATTTTCAGCTTATTAATTTTACAACTATTCTGTCCTCTACATTAACACTCAGGGATAGAATTTTAGAATGGAAGAATAACAACAAAACCAGAAAATAAGTTTTAAGAGGACATTGTGGATAAAGCATTTCTTTTGAAGTCTCTCTGAGTACTCAGCAAAGCTCTGGTTTTATTTAACGAATAATTAGAAAAAACTTCTCTACACAACCGCCTTTATCAGGGGGCAGAGAATCTCAATGGAAAGGGGAAGAGAAGTACAACTTGTGGGTGCCTACTCCTTTCCAGATGCCAGATTATGTGCTCCCTAGACTCTCACATAGGATAATTTTTTTTTTTAAGATTTTTATTTATTTGAGAGAGAGAGAATGAGAGATAGAGAGCACGAGAGGGAAGAGGGTCAGAGGGAGAAGCAGACTCCCTGCTGAGCAGGGAGCCCGATGCGGGACTCGATCCTGGGACTCCGGGATCATGACCTGAGCCGAAGGCAGTCGCTTAACCAACTGAGCCACCCAGGCGCCCTCACATAGGATAATTTATGTCTTGTTTCAGCTTTACCAGTTAATCAGTCCATGGGTAGTCTTGGGCACCTTTTTTTCCTTTGTTTCCTCAGCTCTAAAACAGGAATAACATTTTCATTTCTTACTTCAGCAAACAGGCTTTCTTTTTCTTCCCTTCCTGTCTTCCCTCTCTCTACTCCTTTCTTCTATTCCCTCTTTTTTTTTTTCTGAAAACCTTTCATTAGAGCCCACTAAGTACTAGGCACTGTGATTAGTGTTGGGGTGCAAAGATGAAAATGGCATAGTTATTTTCCTCAAGAGATCATGGGCAGTGCAGGAAATTGAATACTGAACAAATAATGTATGATCTGTGTTCTGGGAGAGGAGGGAGTTTTACCTCAGGCTGCTAGTAGTCTCTTAGTAGTTGAGAAAAGAAAAAATATATCTGCATCACATATATAGACTTCCTTATAAAATCAAACCTGAAGTGGAATAAAGATCAGTTACTTTAGCATATTAAATTACTCAATGAGTCATGAATAATGAGCTCAATTATTCAGTGAGCCATGATCATATTACCCATTTACTGGGCCTTTAGACCTGGTGTAAGAGAGCTTTTTTCCACATTGTTGTGTTAGTAGTACCACTGCTCTCTCTAACTGTTCCATAATGGTGACCATGAGTTGCTAATATTTCAGGACTCTGGGGAGGATTAAAATGTATATGAAAGTGCTATTTTTATGTTAGTAGCATTTTAAAAATTTCATTTACTCATATATTCAAAAAAATACTTATTGTGGACATAATGTATGCAGTGTACTGACTAAGCACTGAGAAACCAATGCAAATAACACACACACACACACACACACACACAAACACACAAGGGAATATTATTTGGCTTTGAAAAAGAAGGAAATCCTGTCATTTACAATGATATGGGTGAACCTGGAGGAAATTATGCTAGTAAAATAAGCCAGACACAGGAAGACAAATATTGCATGATCTCACTTATATGTGGACTCTAAAATAGTCAGACTCATAGAAGAGGCAAATAGAATGGTGGTTACCAAGGGCAGGGTAGAGGGAGAAATGGGAAGTTATTAGTCAAAGGGTACAAAGTTTCAGTTATGCAGGAAGAATAAGTTCTGGAGATCTAATATATGGCAAAGTGACTGTAGTTAACAATACTGTAGTGTACACTTGAAATTTGCTAAGATGTTACAGCTTTTAAAGTGTTCTCACCAGAGAAAAAGGAGAGAGAGAGAGGAAGGAAATAGTAACTATGAGGTGATGGATATGTTAATTAGCTTGATCGTAGTGATCATTTTACAATGTATACACATATCAAAATATCAAGTTGTTCACTTTCAGTATATATAATTCCTATTTGTCAATTATATCTCAATAAAACTGAAAAAAGACAAGAATTCCATGAAGAGATTAATAAAACAATAATAGTGGGAATATTCCAAGATAGGAAATATAGAGAAGAGAGCAGGTTTGCACAGGAGGAAGAGATGATAAATTTAATACTGTGTATGTTGAATTTGAAACAGCAGTAAAGGTCTGGCATTCGCAAGTGCAATTTGGAGGTGCCTTAGTGGCTCAGTCAGTTAAGCATCCCACTCTTGATCTCAGCTCAGGTCTTGATCTCAGGGTTGTGAGTTCAAGCCTCATGTTAGGCTCCATGCTGGGTGTGGAGCCTAATTTAAAAAAAAAAGTGCAGGGTGCCTGGGTGGCTCAGTTGGTTAAGCGACTGCCTTTGGCTCGGGTCATGATCAAGTCCCTGGATCGAGTCCCACATTGAGTCCCACATCAGGCTCCCTGCTCAGCTGGGAGTCTGCTTCTCCTTCTGACCCTCCCCCCATGCTCTCTCTCTCTCAAATAAATAAATAAAATCTTTTTAAAAAAAAGTAAAAAATTTTTTTTTAAAGTGAAATCTGGACTATCAGTTTTGGAGTCCATAACTCATAGGTAGAAGCTCTCAACAAAATTTCTCATTCTTTCTTAAAAATGTCTTTGCTCTGAAATGATACGAATTATAAAGGACATCTCTAAAATCTAATAAATAAATTATGGCAGTTTATACTTAGAAAAAAGTTGGTTTATGTTTGTGTTGGCAAACACTTCACCATATAATACTTGTATCTAAAAATAAGCTAATCCATTTCTTCTCGTGTAATATCACACAGTGTTGTTCAATGGAGGTATAAGAGGTTATTGGAAAGGTAGAAGGAAAGAATATGGATCAAGAAGCAATCCGTGTATATGTGGAAAGAGAACTAAAAGCTCTCAGCACAATGGGATCATTGTTATCAGCTTGGTTTCTTTTGATCATAACAGATTTATTATTTACCAGTCTTTCTGGGCACCAGAAAATATACCTTTATTCTAGTAAAGCATCAGATGTTGTGTTCATTGTATGCACTGTTCCTCATACCCACACTTTAAATAAGTAGTTGTTTCAAATTCATGTTATAAAAAAAATAGGTAAAAGATGTTCCATGATAGTCTTTTTTTTCTACCTTTAAAAACAAATCAGGTTTTCGACTGTAGTTGAATTAAAAAAATAAAATAAAACCAAGTAATTAGTTTATATTTTGTGGAATAGAAACTCTTTCATTGTCTAGGAAGATCAACACCAGAATTTTGTTTGCTTATGAAAAGAAATGCTACAGAAAAAAATAACAAGAATCATAATTTCCCATTTCCATATATTTTTTCCTAAAATACTTCACAGTTTAATTATCCTAACAACTTGTGAAGTAAGCAGGGAAGATACTATTATTCCTATTTTACAGATATTCAGCTTCCTTCGGATTTAGCCATTATTCAAAATTGGTGAGATGGAGACTGGGGTCTAGGGTCCACAAGAAGTACTGTGGAACTCTTGGAATTAACAAAAATTATGAAGTTTAAAGAGTGCATTGAAAATATATAAAATTGGTTATTTCCCTAGCAGTAAAATGAAGGATTTAACCAGAGATGTCTAAGGGTCCTGTTTACATTAACATTCTATCAATTATTCTATGAACAAATGCTGTATCCACTGTGTGCACTGTTCTTATTGCTCAGAAATTTAGTGGATCATTTCAGGCCATGATGTATGCTGTTTCAGTATTTATTTTAGAGACAAGGATTGATAATCTCTCAGTAATTTCATAATTCACCATATTACTATATCTTGAAAATAAATATTTGCTTTGTATTGGAATGAATATTATTGTTAATTTATGCTTTATATGACAGCTACTCCAAAGCATTGTTTGAGATAACTAAATAGCTATAGACTGCATTAACTGAGATCTTACCCTGTACCAGGATGGATGGTCTCTATATGCATTCTGTAATTTAATCCTCTGACAGTGCTGCAAGATAGGTGATAAGAGCATTCTTCTTATCCTTAGTTTACAGATTAGAAAATACAGGCACAAAGCGATTGAATCACACAGTGAAGGTGGCTAAGGATTAAATTCTTATGTAGGTGTGGTTAGCTCCAAAGACCACCTGCTATAGAGTGTCTCTAAAATAAAACACATATGAAGTATGGAGGGAAAAAAAAAAACAGAAGAAAAGCTTTTAGAAAGAGGATATGGATAACAATAGTTTAGTTGCTCTAAGTATACACTATATCCAGCTCCAGATTTACTCACAAAGCAAAAATATGAAAGTGTTTGGGTTGAGAATAATAAATCTGACAAATGGAAATATACATTCATTTTTTTAAAGATTTTATTTATTTATTTGACAGAGAGAATGAGAGAGCACAAGCAGGGAGAGCAGGAGAAGGAGAGGGAGAAGCAGGTTCCTCACAGAGCAGAGAGCCCAATGTGGGGCTTGAACCCAGGACCCTGGGATCATGACCTAACCCGAAGGCAGACACTTAACCATCTGAGCCACCCAGGTGCCCCCCATTCATTTTTTTCTTGACAGTAAATTTTTAGAACTATTTTTTGTACTTCTATATGATAGAGATATTGAATAAGACAATGGTCTACAAATTTGTAAAAGATTTTGCAGGGACATAAAACTCTTCTTTGAATGAATGAGTACTTGCTTGAGATTTGCTAAACTCTTGAGTTGATGGTTTGCTGTTCTGCTAAAATAATAGAATATTTTTTTAAATTTTTTTATTGTTATCTTAATCACCATACAACATTACTTTTGATGTAGTGTTCCATGATTCATTGTTTGTGCATAACACCCAGTACTCCACGCAGAACGTGCCCTCTTTAATACTCATCACCAGGCTAACCCATCCCCCCACGCCCCTCCCCTCTAGAACCCTCAGTTTGTTTTTCAGAGTCCATCGTCTCTCATGGTTCGTCTCCCCCTCCGATTTACTCCCCTTCATTCTTCCCCTCCTGCTATCTTCTTCTTTTTTTTTTCTTAACATATATTTCTTTCAGAGATACAGATCTGTGATTCAACAGTCTTGCACAATTCACAGCGCTCACCATAGCACATACCCTCCCCAATGTCTATCACCCAGCCATCCCATCCCTCCCACAGCCCCACCACTCCAGCAACACTTAGTTTGTTTCCTGAGATTAAGAATTCCTCATATCAGTGAGGTCATATGATACATGTCTTTCTCTGATTGACTTATTTCACTCAGCATAACACCCTCCAGTTCCATCCACGTCGTTGCAAATGGCAAGATCTCATTCC
>NW_027397063.1:76524655-76564940 GCF_003265705.2 Callorhinus ursinus
TTTTTGATGGGGTCTTTGTCTGGTTTTGGGATCAAGGTAATGCTGGCCTCATAAAATGAGTTTGGAAGTTTTCCTTCCATTTCTATTTTTTGGAACAGTTTCAGGAGAATAGGTATTAATTGTTCTTGAAATGTTTGGTAGAATTCCCCTGGGAAGCCATCTGGCCCTGGGCTTTTGTTTCTTGGGAGATTTTTGATGACTGCTTCAATTTCCTTAGTGGTTATGGGTCTGTTCAGGTTTTCTGTTTCTTCCTGGTTCAATTTTGGTAGTGGATACATCTCTAGGAATGCATCCATTTCTTCCAGGTTATCTAATTTGCTGGCATAGAGTTGCTCATAATATGTTCTTAGAATTGTTTGTATTTCTTTTTTTTTTAAAGATTTTATTTATTTATTTGAGAGAGAGAATGAGAGACAGAGAGCATGAGAGGGAAGAGGGTCAGAGGGAGAAGCAGACCCCCCGCTGAGCAGGGAGCCCGATGTGGGACTCGATCCTGGGACTCCAGGATCAGGACCTGAGCCGAAGGCAGTCGCTTAACCAACTGAGCCACCCAGGCGCCCTGTTTGTATTTCTTTGGTGTTGGTTGTGATCTCTCCTCTTTCATTCATGATTTTGTTGATTTGGGTCATTTCTCTTTTCTTTTTGATCAGTCTAGCCAGGGGGTTATCAATCTTGTTAATTCTTTCAAAGAACCAGCTCCTAGTTTCGTTGACCTGTTCTACTGTTCTTTTGGTTTCTATTTCATTGATTTCTGCTCTGATCTTTATGATTTCTCTTCTCCTGCTGGGTTTAGGCTTTAGTTGCTGTTTTTTCTCTAGCTCCTTTAGGTGTAGGGTTAGGTTGTGTATTTGAGGACTTTCTTGTTTCTTGAGAAAGACTTGTATTGCTATATACTTTCCTCTTAGGACTGCCTTTCCTGTATCCCAAAGATTTTGAACAGTTTTGGTTTCATTTTCATTGGTTTCCATGAATTTTTTTAATTCTTCTTTAATTTCCTGGTTGACCCATTCATTCTTTAGTAGGATGCTCTTTAGCCTCCATGTATTTGACTTCTTTCCGACTTTCCTGTTGTGATTGAGTTCTAGTTTCAAAGCATTGTGGTCTGAAAATATGCAGGGAATAATCCCAATCTTTTGGTACCGGTTGAGACCTGATTTGTGACCTAGGATGTGATCAGTTCTGGAGAATGTTCCATGGGCACTAGAGAAGAATGTGTATTCCGTTGCTTTGGGATGGAATGTTCTGAATATGTCTGTGAAGTCCATTTGGTCCAGGGTGTCATTTAAAGTCTTTATTTCCTTGTTGATCTTTTGCTTAGATGATCTGTCCATTTCAGTCAGGGGGGTGTTAAAGTCCCCCACTATTATTGTATTGTTGTCAATGTGTTTGTTCGCTTTTGTTATTAATTGCCTTATATAATTGGCTGCTCCCATGTTAGGGGCATAGATATTTACAATTGTTAGATCTTCTTGGTGGATAGACCCTTTAAGTAGGATATAGTGTCCTTCCTCATCTCTTATTACAGTCTTTGTTTTAAAATCTAGTTTGTCTGATATAAGGATTGCCACCACAGCTTTCTTTTGGTGTCCATTAGCGTGGTAAATGGTTTTCCACCCCCTCACTTTCAATGTGGGGGTGTCTTTGGGTCTAAAATGAGTCTCTTGCAGACAGCATATTGATGGGTCTTGTTTTTTAATCCAATCTGATAGCCTGTGTCTTTTGATTGGGGGCATTTAGCCCATTTACATTCAGGGTAACTATTGAAAGGTATGAATTTATTGCCATTGTATTGCCTGTAAGGTGACTGTTGCTGTATATTGTCTCTGTTCCTTTCTGGTCTATGATGCTTTTAGGCTCTCTCTTTGCTTAGAGGACCCCTTTCAATATTTCTTGGAGGGCTGGTTTCATGTTTGCCAATTCCTTTAGTTTTTGTTTGTCCTGGAAGCTTTTTATCTCTCCTTCAATTTTCAATGACAGCCTAGCTGGATATATTATTCTTGGCTGCATATTTTTCTCGTTTAGTGCTCTGCAGATATCATGTCAGTCCTTTCTGGCCTATCACGTCTCTGTGGATAGGTCTGTTGCCAATCTATTGTTTCTACCTTTATAGGTTACATATCTCTTCTCCCGAGCTGCTTTCAAGATTTTCTCTTTGTCTCTGAGACTCTTAAGTTTTACTATTAGATGTCGGGGTGTTGACCTGTTTTTATTGATTTTGAGAGGGGTTCTCTGTGCCTCCTGGAATTTGATGCCTGTTTCCTTCCTCACATTAGGGAAGTTCTCTGCTATTATTTGCTCCAATATACCTTCTGCCCATCTCCTTCTTCTTCTTCTGGGATCCCAATTATTCTAATGTTGTTTCGTCTTATCGTATTGCTTATCTCTCGAATTCTGCCCTCGGGATCCAGTAGTTGTTTATCTCTCTTTTTCTCAGCTTCTTTATTTTCCATCATTTGGTCTTCTATATCACTAATTCTCTCTTCTGCCTCATTTATCCTAGCAGTTAGTGCCCCCATTTTGATTGCACCTCATTAATAGCCTTTTTGATTTCGACTTGGTTAGATTTTAGTTCTTTTATTTCTCCAGAAAGTGTTTCTCTAATAACTTCCATGCTTTTTTCAAGCCCAGCTAGTATTTTAAAATCATGATTCTGAACTCTAGGTCCGACATCGTACTAATGTCCGTATTGAGTAGGTCCCTGGCAGACGGTACTACCTCTTCTTCTTTTTGCTGAGGTGATTTCTTTCATCTTGTCATTTTGTCCAGAGGAGAATAGATGAATGAGAGAACAAAATGCTAACAGGTTATCAACGTCCCCAGCAAATATCTAAAAAAATTCTAAACAAATCAGAAAAGACCTGAAACCAAGGGAAAAGAAAGGGAAAGAAAGAGAAAAAAAGAAAAAGAAAAAGATAAAAACAATCAAAAACAGAACAAAACAAAACAAAAAAAACCAGAATATGATCCAATATGATCAGGCTTGTGCATAGTTCAGTGCCACACACTAGATTTTGGGGGTATTTTGGTCTGTTAGAAGATAGTGCCTCCTAAAATTGTAAAGAAAGAAAGACTTATATATGTACAAAATAAGGGTTGATACAATGAAGGGATGGAAGATGACTGTAAAGATGAAAATTATAAAAGTTTTTGTAAAAGGAATTGATAAGAAGTTGTTTGAAAAAAGAAAGAAGAAGATTTAAAAAAAAGGGGGGGAGAGAATGTGATCAGGCAGGTGACTAGAACAAAGCCACACACTAGTGATTTAGGGTATATTTTGATCTGTTAGAAGAAACTGTATCTCAAAATTTTAAAGAGAGAACAACTTATATATATATATATATATGTGCCAAAAATAAGGGTAACTACTATAAAGGGATAGAATATGACTCGAAAAATGAAAAATAAAAATGTTTTATTTTAAAAAGGGATTGATAAGATGTTGGTTGTAAAAGGGAAAACAAATTAAAAAAAAACAGTTAAAAAATTAATTTTGAAAAACTAATGAATCATTGTAAAAAAGCCATGAATTCTATGTGCAGTATTCCCCTAGCGCTGGAGTTCTCCCGTTCTCCTTGATCGGTAAACTTGGTCTTGGCTTGCTGGCTGTTCGTGCTTATCTTCTGGGGGAGGGGCCTGTTGTCATGGTTCCCAAATGTCTTTGCTGGAGGCGGAATTGCCCTGCCCTTGTCGGTCCGGACTAAGCAAGCTGCTCGGGTTTGCTCTCGGGAGCTTTTGTTCCCTGCAAGCTCTCGGTACAGCTTTGGAGGATGAGAGTGAAAATGGCGGCCTCCCAATCTCCGCCCGGAGGAGCCAAGAACTCGGGGCCGGCTCTTCAGTGCGCCCCCAGAGAAAAGCAGTCAATCACTCCCATCTCCCCGGTCTCTGGCCACACTCCGCACTCACCCGGCCTGTGACCGAGCGTTTCTATCTCTGGCACCTGACCCCGTGTGGAGTCTACAAACCCAGCAGATCCCTGCGGTGCGCTGCTGCACCGCTCCTCCCGGGGGAGGAAGGGGAGTGTCCCTGGCTCTGCCACTTGTTGGGTCCCTGCTGGAGGAGCAGTGGCCTGACTGGGCGTGGATCACAGTTTATGGCCACCCCGAGCTGAGAGCCCGCGCCTCAGCTCCGTCTCTGCAGCTGCCTTCCCTGCTCCGATACCTGGGAGCTTGCCACACTCAGGCACCGCCGGTCTTTCTGTGACCCCGAGGGTCCTGAGACCACACTGTCCTGCGAGGGTTCCACCTCCCGCTTAGCCACTGGAGTGACGTCCCTCAGTGGAGCTGACTTCTTTTTTTTTTTTTTTTTAATTTTTATGTATTTATTTATTTGACAGAGACAGAGACAGCGAGAGAGGGAACACAAGCAGGGGGAGTGGGAGAGGGAGAAACGGGCCTCTCCTCAAGGAGGGAGCCCGATGTGGGACTTGATCCCAGGACCCTGGGATCATGACCTGAGCCGAAGGCAGACGCTTAACGACTGAGCCACCCAGGCACCCAGTGGAGCCGACTTCTAAAAGTTCCGATTTTGTGCTCTGCGGCTCTATCACTTGCCAGAAGCGGCAGAGGCCCCCTCCCCCACCATCTATCCTCCCGAATATCGCCTCGGATTCAGTTCTCTGCACGTCCTACCTTCCAGTAAGTGGTCGCTTCTCTGTTCAGAGAGTTGTTGCTACTCTCTTCTTCGATCTCCTGTTGAGTTCATAGGTGTTCAGAATGGTTTGATCCCCATTCAGCTGAATCCCTGAGACCAGACAAAATCCAGGTCTCCTAGTCCTCCGCCATCTTGCTCTGCCTCTATTAAATATTTTTAATCAGTATTTCTTCAAATGTTTTTCTGCCCTATTTTTTGTCTTCTTTCTTTATGGAACTCTGGTTTTGTGTATTTTAGATAGCTTCATAATGCCCCACATGTCACGGAGGTTTTTTTTCTCCTCTTTGTGCTCTGTTTGGATATTTTCTATTGACTAATGTTCAAGTTCACTGATCGTCTGTTGTGTCCAGTCTGTCATTCATATTTTCAATACATTTTTTATTTTATATATTGTATTTTTCAGTTCTAGAATTTTTATTTCATTCTTTTAAGCAGTTTCCCAGTCTCTCCTGAAATTCCCCAGTTCTTCTCCCACTGTAGTAATTTTTTCATTTATATGTGTTAACGTACTCAACATAGTTGTTTTCAAGTCCTTCTCTGCTAATTACAACTTCTGGGTTTCCTGGGTTTCCTGTGGATATCTTATTATTGACTGATTTTTCTTTGGTCTATCTGACACTTTTTAAAAAATTTATTTGCATGTCTAGATTTTTTGGTTGTATACTTTACTGATAATATGTTATGAAGATGCTGAATTTTAATAGCTTCCTCTGCAGAGTGCTAGGGTTTGTTCTAGCAACAGTGAACAGTTAACAGAAAGCTTTATGCTTTCTTCATGAGGGTCTCTTTAGGTTTTGCCCTTAGTTTTGGGAAAATATTTTAGTTCTAAAGGTTAATTTGTATTTCTAAAGTGTGGCCATTCTGGGATATCATGGAAAACCCAAAGTTTTGGAACTCAGATTCTAAACTCTCTCCCTTGTGGTAGGCAGAAACTGAACTATCTGTTCTGATACTACTGTATCACCAAACCTACCACAGAATGTCCAAGTAAGTATTCTGTACTTGTCCCGACATTGTGTGCTGTGAAATTTCTACTTTCTTTTCCAAACTGTTACTGAGACAGGTGTGATCACCTGAGTTGCTCCACAGAAGTGTTTTTCTGATATGCTTCTGAAAGCTGGAGAGAAAATACAGAGCTAACTTTTTACATTCTCCTGGATATACTTTAAGTTTGCCTGATGTTCAACTGTGATGAACTCTGTATTTTCCACACTTATCTGTCACCTTGTCTACTCATTTCCCCAGGGGTCCTTGTAAACTTTTGGTGAAGCTAAAGTCAGGTTATGCCCCAGAAACTGTTTAGTTTATTTTCTCCTGGGAACCTTGCTCTAATTGGGTAATATTGACTTTTTCTACAGTACCAGATTTATTCTCTCGATTAATTTGTTCAAAGTGGAATAAAATATGTTTAAGGATACATACATGGGTGCCAAAATGATAAAGAAACACAAAGGAATGATTAACATAGAAGATAGTGGTAATCTCTATAGGTAAAAGAGAAAATTATGATTAAGGGGGACTCACAGGACTCCTAAGGTACTGGTAAAAATGTTTTTCTTAATCTGGATATATGGTTATTCACTGTGTTATGATTCTTTATATGTATTTATTTTATACACACTTCTGTATACATTTCACATTTTTTAAAAGGGAAAACAAGTTAGTACAACTGAAAAAAGGACAAAAGAAAGGAAGAGAAAGAATGAGATATTAGAAAATGACTTCTAGTTGTATATTTCTGTTGTACATAGGAAGATCAATGTGCTATTTTCAGAAAGTACCTTGGTCAACAAATAGTTATTGACGATGAAATTCCAAGATGCAATTAATTAAAATAATATCCTTCCCTATGAAAATAAAAATCAAATATTTGGAGCCTGAATCACCAGCATTCATATTTTACCTCTGACAGATTTTAGTAATGTGATTTGGTGCAAATTATTTAATTTCTCCAAAATTCAGTTTTCTCAACTATAAAAGTAACTACTTCACAGAGCTGTAGTAAGGGGTAATGAATTGCATATATAAAGTATTTCCTAGCATAGCATCTGGTACATAGTAGGTTCTCAATAAATATGTCCGCCAACCTCCTACCCTCAAATTTATTTCCATAGGTATTGAGCACTTAGAGACAAGAGTCAAATCCATAGCCAAATTAAATTCTTTGTGTTAATTATAAGAGGCTTCTTCAATTTAGCTTTCTTGGAACTTTGTTTTTATTTTAGAGTCGGCAATTACTCATGATGCCCATTGTTATTACATACCGAACTACTTTATCCTTCAATATCCTTAAAATTTCATGCCTCAGATACTTTCTCTGTTATTAAAGCATATGAAATAGAGGATAGAAAAATAAAACAAAGTAAAGGATAGGAGCCATGTGTAGGGAAGAAACAGATTGGATGCAAACAATTGAACCATGAAAAAAGGACCCACAGCAAGTTTACACAAAGTCCTCCCTGTTTAAATGATTCACATGGTAGAATTTCCTCATATTAATCAGCAGCTTCCAAAGAATATAACCCTATGAAAAAGCACATAGCCCCAAGACATATTGCTCTACCTAGAATGAATCTCTGATAAACATAGATAATATTTTATATAGGTTAGCAAAGGCCATTTAAAAATATATGGAAAAATCTCTCTGGATTTTTATCTAAGGCTAAATTTATGCAAAAACACTAGAAACAACATAAGAAAGGAACAGTTTGTTAATGAAATTATCACTCATAATTAAACTGGACACTGGAGGCAACTTCTTCACTTCTCTAGATAGTCTCTTTTTGATTTTGTTTTCTAATCTTTCATTGCTGAGCAGTAATTTTCCTTGGTGCAGAGGTTCATATCCATACATCTCACACAAACACAAAATAATAATTCAGAAATAGCACGTTACTATGCTGAAACAATTATTTTGTTGTTATCAGTGCAATAAAGGATCAAAATGTTAAGAGTGTAAGATTTAGAAGTTAGGCAGACTGAAGATATTGAATCCTAGATTAACAAAAGTGGACCCTGAAACTCAACAAATCCAGATTTGCATCCAGGCTCATTTTCTAGCTCTACCACTTAAAGAAAGCTACTTAATCTCTCTCAACATCAGTGTTCTTTTAGTAAAGTGCCATCTCATTTATCCTGACCGAGTTACTGTGGCATTAAGTGAGAGGGCATATGCAAAGGGTCTAACCAGTGCCTCTTTACTTCCCTCTAGAATCTAGATTAGGACTGAAAACAGATCTAAGGCCTCCTGAGTTGAAAAGACACTGAAGTTAAACTGCTTCCCTAGTCTCCTCTCCAGTTTTTTTCTGACCTGTACTAATTTTTTCAATAGAAGCATAGCTGATATACAATTTAATATTGGTTTCAGGTATACAATGTAGTGATTTGATATTTATATGCATTATAAAATCCTCACCATGGTGAATGTAATTATTGTCACCATAAAAAGTTATTACAGATTATTGATTATATTCCTATGATGTACTTTTCATCCCTGTGACTTATTTATTTTATAACTGGAAGTTAGTACCTCTAAATCCCCTTCACCTATTTCCCCCATCTCCCCAATTTCATCCCCTCTGATAACCACCAGGTGGTTCTCTGTATTTATGGGTCTCTTTCTGTTTTTGTTATTTGTTATTTTGTTGTTGTTGTTGTTTTTAGATTCCACACACAAAATCGTATGGTATTTGTCTTTCTCTGTGTGATTTATTGCACTTAGTTCATCTATGTTGTCCCAAATGGCAAGATTTCATCTTTTTTATGGCTGAGTAATATTCCATCATATATATATTTGATATATATATATATGTGTGTATATATATATATATATATACCACCTCTTCATGTGCATTCATTTATCAGTGGGTAGTTAGGTTGCTCCCATATTTTGGCTATTGCAAATAAAACAGCAATAAACATAGGGATGCATATTTTTTTGAATTAGTGTTTCTGTGTTGTTTCAGTAAACTCCAGAAGTGGAATTGCTGAATCAGATGGTATTTCTATTTCTCATTTTTTGAGGAATCTCCCTACTGTTCCCTTTCTCCATGTTGTCAATACTTGTTATTATTTCTTATATTTTATTTTGATTCTTGATTCTTGTGTTTTTTATTTTAGCCA
This sequence comes from Callorhinus ursinus, assembly GCF_003265705.2. NCBI lineage: Eukaryota > Metazoa > Chordata > Mammalia > Carnivora > Otariidae > Callorhinus > Callorhinus ursinus. Next base: position 76,533,428 of record NW_027397063.1, read on the forward strand.
TTCTGACTGGTGTGAGGTGATGTTTCATTATGGTTTTGATTTGCATTTCCCTAATGATTAGTGATGTTGAGCATCTTTTCATGTGTCTGTTGGCTACCTGATGTCTTCTTTGGAAAAATGTCTATTCTATCTTCTACTGTGTGAAAGCTTTTTAGTTGTATGGAGTCCCACTAAATTATTTTTGCTTTTGTTTCCATTGCCTGAGGAGACAGATACAGAAAAATAATGCTAAGACTGATATCCAGGAGTTTACTGCCCATTTTTTCTTTTAGGAGTTTTGTGTGTTCAGGTCTTACATTTAGGTACATAGACATTTCCAACTGTTATATTCTCCTGTTGGATTGATCCCTTTTACCTGTACAACTGATTATGCTTATATAATGCAGCTTCAGGAGCTCATCCAGTTGCTGTCCTCACCTTGCCTCCAAACACAAAGCTGCCTTAGCATATCAAAGCCAGATTTTTCTGGACTGGCAATGGAAGAACATCTCCACAAAAGGGGGAATAGCTGTATCTTAGAGCCATAATTTCTTCTCCCTAGATTAAATTTTTTCTTGTAGATTTTTCACCAGTAGTGCAGCCCTCACCTCTGGTCACAGGAATGTTGTTTCCCTAAAATATGGATCAAATTATGACTATAGAGACTTTCCCTAATCTTCCAGTAACATGAATCCAGTCATTCTTAGCAAATATTTGTTAATTGTTGAGTGTGCCCCTGTCATTGTTCTGTGCCTAGGGGAATGCATCAGTCAATGAAGCAGACAAACATCCCTGCTCACACCGAGCTTGTGTTCTTGTGTGGATCAGAAAGTAACATTTAAAAGTAGGTTTACCAAACACTTGGGAAAACACAAGGGAAAGAGATAGAGCTGGTAATGTGTAATTTAATAACTTTGCTCATAAATCTGGCCTCTTCTCTGTCCTCAGCAAATGACTTACTCTAGAGTGTTCCTAACCAGTCTTTGTCTCAAAGTATCATCAGATGTTTCTTCTCTAACACGTAGGAGTGTCTTTAATCTTGACTGACTCTTGCAAGTCGAAATCAAAAGTGTGAGACCTAAAGATACGTCTTGCAAAACTCAGCTTCTTGTCTCAGAACTAGTCTCACTACTTGTCAGAGGGTAAGAGAGTACCAACTGCTCATAGGGATTTATGTCATCTTTTCCCACATCTCAGAGCAACAGCATTAAGTAAGCAATGGTATTCAGTAAACCCAAAATGAATGCTGGGGCCATACTCATACTGCAGTAATGTGATGATGGGAAGAATGGCACTATTTAGTCACATACATGCATGTATGCATATATACATAAAGGCATGACATTTTATTTTAGTTCTGGTTTTATCCTTTGTTTTATTGGTAAATACACAATTGTGTGGAAAGATTCTTCTTCTCACAGAACATGACAAAAAATTCATGCATTCTGGGATAGATTAGGATTTGTTATTTAAGATGATATGCATACTTACTACATACACACATAACTGGTAACAAGGAATTCGACTGGCTTAGCTGGATTCAAAACCTGCTGGTATCAATAACATCTTCCTTCCACTTTCTTTGGGTTAGCTATATTTTTTGACCACAGGAAGAGTTTTACCATGATTTTATTTGCCTTGAGTGTTCATGCTCTTTTGCCAGCAGGACCCCCAAAGAATAAAATATTAGATATATATTATTTCTTACCCTGTCTTTAGCTAAAGCATAATTTGAAAGATGCCTTATATATATATATATATATATATATATATATATATATATATATTTTTTTTTTTTTAGAGAATTATTTAAGGGGGATAGAAAAGAACATTTTAAACTTTATTTATTTGTTTTATTTTTAGTAATCTTTACACCCAGCTTGGGGCTCAAACTCACAACCCTGGAATCAAGAGCTGTATGCTACTATGACTTAGCCAGCCAAGTGCCCCAAGAATATATTAAAGGTTTATTTTCTAAAAACACTTCTCCAATTTTAAATGCTGTGGCAAATTGTTAGGTTCTGTTACATCCATTTTTCAATGGTATTAGGAAACTATCATGCCATGCACTTTTCAGGGGTACATTGCATTTGGAGATGATTAAAAGCTCTAGGTATCAGTGATTCTATCAAATCTTGTTGCATTTCTGTCTCTCAAAACTCACTGGGAAGAGACTGATTCTGGAATAAAATTATGAAGACTTTCATACTCTTAATTGGCTCTCTGTCTTATGGGCTTGTTTTCCTAATATAATTTATAATACTTTATGGTTAATTCTTTTTTCCATGCTTGCAAAAAATTTTACTGAAGATTTTCGAATACAGATGAAGCTCTTTAGCATGCAGGCTCTGTATAATATCTTCTATTTATAATCAAGGGTCTTCTTTAGTACTATCTTTTGTCTTTCTTTAAACTCCTCCCTAGTCTTCCTGATATGGAACTAGCTCCATCCCTGCTTCCTATAAACTGTAAGTGCTTGTGACTTTTCTCATTTATAATATCATTAATAAGGAGGAATTTTCATAGCAAAAACAAAAACAAAAAACAAAAAAACCAGGAGTAGAACTTGCACATTTTGTTCTCAGTTATATGCTCTGTACATTTGAGTAAATTCCAACTGTGTTCTTGGCTCATCTAACTTCCGTGGTCCCAAGAGTGAGGATATTCTCAATTTATCTTTTTTCTTTTTCCATAATATATTATGAACCTGTGCATATTCCCTTGAATTTGCTGGCTTAACATATTCTCTTTCCACTAAACCTTATATAATTCCCTCTTCCAATATAATAGACTCTCTTCTAATCAATACTTCCTAACTCCAGTAAAGTAAATGATTCTTTAGGCATAGGTGAGAAAAGTATTCTATAAATGAAACATATGTTCAATTTTTCCTCTGATGTCATCCTTTTTTACTCTGAAAAACTCTTTATTGTAGAAATGGCTCTAATTAAAGCCAGCCTTCCTTTGTACAAACAAGAAACAAGGTTAATTAATATATTCCATGTTAAGAATAATGAATCAGTTGAAAGGAAAGTACATTTCTTTTATAGCATTTTCAATAATTACTATGATTAGTATTTTAAATACTTCATATCCTCTTTCATCTCAAAGAGAAAAAATTAAACACTATTCCTAAAAAGGCGAAGTTACATTATCAAGAAAGTGAAAAGACAGTATACAGAATGGAGAAAATATTTACAAATCTCCAAATATATAATGAACTCCCAAAATTCAGCACAAAAAGACAAACAACTCAATTAAAAGATGGACAAAAGATTTGAATAGACATTTCTCCAAAGACTTATAAATGCCCAGTAAATATATGAAAAGATGCTCAACTTCATTAATCATTAGAGAAATGCAAATCAAAACCACTATGAGGTACTACTTCACACCCTCTAGAATGGCTATAATAATGTGGAGAAACAGAACCCTCATACAATGCTGATGGAAATGTAAAATGTTACAGCCACTGTGGAAAATAGGTTGGTGTTGTAGTTCAAAAAGTTAACAGAATTACCATATGATTCAGCAATTCCACTTCAAAGAATTGAAATTAAGGGACTCAAATAGATACATGTATGCTAGTGTTTATGGCAGCCTTGTTCACAATAGCCAAATGTACAAATGTTCACACACCTCAAATGTCCATACACCTCAAATGTCCATCAACAGATGAATGGATAAAAAATGTGGTAATGCATAGAACAGAATATTACTCATCCATTAAAAGGAATGAAGTTCTTATGCTCTGAAGTAGATGAGCCTTGAAAATGTACACTTTGTGAAATAGGCTAAAGGAAAGGACAAATATTGTATGATTACACTTACATTAAATTTCTAGAATAGGCAAATTCCTAGAGACAGAAAGTAGGCTGGAGGTTATCAGGGGTTTGGGGAGGAGAAGAGGAATAAGGAGTTATTACTTAATGGTTACAAAGTTTCTGTTTTCAGAGATGAAAAAGTTTTGGAAATATTGGTGACAGTTGCCCAACATTGTGAATATATTTAATGCCACTGAATTGTACACATAAAAATGGATAAAATGACTAATTTTTGTTATATATATTTTACTGCAATTTAAATTTTTTTTAATTTCAAAAAAGTCAGTTATATTAAGGATGTGCTTCATTTATGGTGTTATGGTAAAAACTAGTATTTCTAGTTATTAACTCCAAAGATACAACCTAAAACTTTTGTTCCTGTATTCAGCTTTTCCTTAGTGTTGGTATATGAAAACTACCTCTGAGAATTTTTTTTAATATTTTTTTCTTAGTACATCCATGAATACAACTAAAAAATCCAGAATTGGTGCACTGATTTTCATTATAGGCATATGAGACCAATAACTAATTCAAAACCATACATGATGAAATTATTTTAATTGATCAATTCCTATGGAATGGCTCATATTTGTGCAGCTAAATAGTACTTAGCAAATCTATATGGCTCCAAAGGGTCCCATAATTTACATTAACAGGCTTAACTGAAGTAGTAATTCAAGTGGAAGTTTGAATATAAGCTTTATAAATAAGCTCTAATAGAAAACATCAAGTCTGAAGTGGCACTTGGGGATTTTTATCTTAGAGAAGACACTAACATTTAGAGGCTTGCTTTTAAGAATATTTGCAACAGCAGCAATAATGAAAAGATAATCGAGGATTTGCCTCAATTTCTTTTTCAGAGCAGAGAATTATTTTGGGAGCAAATAATGTTATAGTTTTTCAAGATTGTTTGGGTTAGCACAATGAAAATCCACAGGGCTTCATAAAATTTAAAACTCTATCCTTGCTAGTCTATCACAAATAATATCTTTAAAGGTTTCTCATCTTTATTTTGCAAAGGAAATTGTTGAGAGATGTGGGTTTGGATGCCCATTTTTCTGCATTTCTTCTGATCCTGTGACTTCCTATTCATCTGGTCTTAGAGGATCACAAGAAGCCCTAGGAATGACTTATTTCTTTCAATCTAATTCAGCCTGCCCAATCATGTCAGCACCTGCTTGATAAGTCTTAGAATCTGAAGAGGATAAGAAGGTTGGAGAAATGTTTGACTTAAGTACCAATAATTTTTGCGAGCATCTTTTGCCAAATAGCAGGACAGATTGAAGGAAGTCTGGTGTTTTAGGATCCCAGAGGTGTTCTTCAGCAGACTGGGCCACTTTATAGAGTTCATAGACACAGATTTGCTCCATGCTTCTAACAAGTCTAAGGGACATTTTTTTTCATATGATATTTTTCATTTCATGTACTGATTTTATTCCTGGCTTTTATTATTTTTCATATCCTTCGTTTACATATCATTTTGATTATCTCAGGTATTAATTGTATTTTAGCCTTTTGAATTGTATTTTGTTTATGCTACCTTAAAACATTTTTGGAAAGAGGGAGGGAACATTTTTATTTGTGAAAGAAAAATAGCTATAATTACCAAATGCTTACTATGTGTTAAAACTCTTTAAGCATTTTACATGCTTTAGTGCTATTTAATTCTTACAACCCTACATAGTAGGTTAATATTATCTTCATTTCAAAAGAGGAAAATGAAGCACAGAAATGGTTGACACATGTAGCTTTTATATGATGGAGCTAGGAGTCCTGACTCCACAGCTCATGCAGTACCGTTACATCATATTGCTTTGTCTAGTATATCAACCATCTCTTTCTATATTGTTATTACTACCTGGCTAATTGAATTCTCATTGGTCATATTAATCATAGTGCATCCTGTTTTATTCATTCACTGAACATGTATCCAGAGCCTATTTGTATAGTTGCTGCCAAGACTGTGGAGAGTAGTAAGGTGAGAGTGGTATTTTTCCAGTGGGTAGATGAGTAAAAACTTCAGAGACAGATTTGCTATGAAGCTAATGAAGCTTACATGTCATCAGCTTGGGAGCTTTCCAAAATCTTGAGAAGAGCCCAAGCCCCCTAGGTGACTGTGTTCACAAAGTCAGGAGTTTGTTAATTTTTCCAAAATGAGATATTTTAACAGCAATTGATCAAGACTGCTTTCTCTTTTTACTCTGACTTCTCCATCACACTTCTCGTATTAGGAAACATTGAAGTGGCCAGGGTTATTTTTGGGATCCAACTAAAGGGAAGTTGAGGTGAGAGCACATTTAGTTTGCATTTTGTGGACTGTATTTATGGGATTAGCAGTCCCTTTCTTACATAATAAAGTTATTGCTAGCCATCCCACCATAGGAATTACCTCCAGGATACATTTGGAGTAGAAGCAGTGAATTAGGCTTTTGGATTATTTCATAACCCAACTAATGAAAAGGAATGTATCAAATGGACACACTGGGAAAATATTTTAATATTTTAATTTGATATGAGTACTGAAACTGATGAAGATAACAATTCTAGGACAAACAGCTTAATGGGTATCACTAAGTCAATGAATACGTTAGGTTAGTCCCTAGAAAGGAAAACATGAGATGCTCTGAAATCATTGAACATACACAGGAAAGACATTTGATAGAGGTTTTTCTAAATATGACAATAACAAAAAATATACATGACATGGCCAAAAACAAATTATAAAGCTAAAAGAAACCATTCTCAGTTACTTTAATAAAATTCCAATCAATTATGTTAGAGGAAGGTCCGAATTGTTTTACTTAGTCACTACAGAATAATTTAATTATAAAACCATTATCATATTCAAGAGGTCTTTAAAGAGTGTGCAACCAAAAATGTAGGAAAAGCCTATTCTAACTGCATGTCAGGCAGTTAGTTAATAAAAATATTATGCTATATTGCTGGATTTCATCATGCTTTTATTTGTCAGTGTCTTAACATTTATAATTTGTTGTGACTCATTTTCTCATTCTAAATTAACATTTACTTCTGTATCTAATTCTGTATTTATAATACTGTATTTTTTCTTGAGAAGGCCCCCAATATGTATAAGCCTCACAAAACTTGAATGTGTCCCTGAATCTCTGCATAGTATTATCAGTTTAAAAAGTATCTTCCCATTTGTTTTTCAAAATTATTATCCCTATTTTTCTTGATATGGAAAGGGAAACTTTAAAGACTTCAGTGCTCATTTCCACTGAGGTCTAAAGTTCAACACCCAGAATTCAGGCGTAGATTGCTTGATTCTACTGTTCTCTCCCCTACACCTCACTGCATTTCGCATCTGAGATTTATTAACTAAAGCAAAACCTCCCAGATATGTATGACTAAATGAAAGCAAGGCAAGATTTTAATGGATTGGCATGACCTTGTTTGAATTCCCATAAAGCAGTAAAGATATAAATGAGTACTTAATAAAACAGTCTAAACTTTGACTTAACAAGTTTGGAGTTTATAAACATTTCAGGACATGACAAAGGGGCTTGCTTGTTAAGCAAATGCAAAGGGTCCATGAGGGTAAAATGGAAGGAAGGGGCAAAGAACAGAACAAGCTATTTTCAAGCGCTTTGTTCTATTTTTATATGACAAAGTTTTCTTTTTTTTAAAAAGATTTTATTTATTTATTTGACAGAGAGAGAGAGTAGGGGGAGTGGGAGAGGGAGAAGCAGGCTTCTGCCAAGCATGGAGCCCAGTGCGGGACTCCATCCCAGGACCCTGGGATCATGACCTGAGCCGAAGGCAGCCGCTTAACCGACTGAGCCACCCAGGTGCCCCTATGACAAAGTTTTCTTGACCCTTTTATTTTCTTTAGGCTTAACTGATCGCATTAGGTTTTAGAAAGATGTTGATGTACCAGACTAAGTGATTTGTATAGTTTTCAAGCTATAATAGATTTTTGTATACACATGTGCTTCTCATTCGCCATTATGTCTCCAAATCCATCAAGTCATCACAACAACCTGGGAAATCTTATTACATATATAGCCTTTATTGCAAAACCTGGCACTAAGGTACTTTACTGTATACCAGGCACTACGTTTTTTACGTATATTAACCCATGGTGATAGTCATATTAGCTCTTATAAAATTGACATGATTATGATCTTCCCCAGATGGAAATTGAGGCATGGAAAGGTTAAGTAACTTGTTCAAGTCCATGCAGCTAGTTAAATGGGGCTCAGTCTTAGACTTTGGTGTGTGAGCCCTTACCTAGGCATTATCCTATTTCCTTTATCATATCTGTGAGATGGATGATGCTGTTTGTAACATTTTACTTGGATCTATTTATTCAGTACGAAGGCTGTAACTATATGTCATGTTCTATATGCAGTTGGTTCCTTTATTTTATCTTTATTTCTACTAAATTAGAAATTCTTTTGTCATAATTATAGGTTCTTGGAAATGGCAGCAAGTTTTGTTGGCACTGTCATATAGTTTCAGATTTTCAGACTGCATATGGATCCAAAAATATGAAGAAATTTTCCACTGAAGTCTACTTTGAGTATTCTGAAAGATGCTAAACAGGCAAGGTTAAAATACATTAATCTTAAAAGCTTTAACTTGGGAGAAATAGCCAATGGTTTTCCAATCCACTCTTAGGTAATGCATACCTTTGAAAGTATAACCCATATTCTGTTGCAGGATTTTGATTCAGATTACAAATAAGCCGAATTTCTTTCTCTGGCAAGCATTGAACTCTTGGCAGTCAAATTTCTTGTCCCACCACTTGGTCTTAAGAAATTCTGTTATCCTCTGGGGTGCCTGGGGGGCTCAGTTGGTTGAGCATCCAACTCTTGATTTTGGTTCAGGTCATGATCTCAAGGTTAAGGACGAGCCTGGCACTGGGCTCTGCCCTGGGCTTGGAGCCTGCTTAGGATTCTCTCTCTCCCTCTCCCCCTCTTCCCCTGCCTCTCTCTCTCTCTTTCTCTCTCACTCCCTCTCTCTCTCTCTCTCTAAGAAAAAAAGAGAAAAAGGAAAAGAAAAAAAAAGAAATCCTGATAGCCTCAATCTCAATATCAAAATTCTGTGTTTTGTCCATAAAGTGATAATTTCAGGCTGTTTAAAATACAGGATTTATCTTTGAGGCACATAGCTTGAGCAAGTCACTTGAAATAAGTGAAACCATCTTTTCTGGTATTACCACTTCATGAAGAAATGCTTTTATCTTGCTTATCTTTTCAAAACCTCATGTGTCCTTTCAGCAGCTAGCATTATTTAGTGGGGAAAGTAGTCCTGTTCTGTCTGCCAGTTTCCCTGTACAGCTCACTGAGAAAGTCATACTAGTGAAGCCTTCCCTCACCTCCCAGTGCACTTACCTTAACCCCTGCCTTGTTACAAAACTCCCTCTCCCTTTGCCCTGCTTTATTTATATCTATGGTGTTTATCATTTTCTAAAATATTCAGTTGAACTATATGAAATTGTCATTTCTGTAGGACAAAAACTATCAAATATCAACTATCAAATTCAGTTATTTATTTGGTTTATTCTCTCCTCCTCCCCACCAACACACACAGCAAAAGGAGGCAGATTATTTTATCTGCTTCATCACTGATATATTCCCAACCCCACAAGTCAGTGCCTGTCAGGTACAATAAAAGTTTATTGAATCAATTAGAACATATTTGAAATTTGAGTCATTTCCTTCAATGCTGAGTCAATGAGGAGGTAGGTTGCTGACTGCCAGCAGTTCTCTATGAATGAGGTAGTATGTGGCCTGGCATTTGGGTGCAGTTTCTTTGTCCCACAGTACTCCTGTTTCTTGTACACACACACACACACACACACACACACACACACACACAGCTTGCACTACCAATTCTGATCTAAGTGCACATTTTCTTACAATGAGCATGTCACAGAACTTGCTTCTACACATTGTGTGTAACTGATATTAAATGACATCTAATCTAATAGTGCCATTTGATAAAGGAATTTATCTTGAGCTGTTCTGCTTTTCTTGTGAAAGTGATACTTACCAACTTTGTAGCTCATTTAGCAAGTGTCTCAATAATAACAGAATGTCTACCCCTTTTTCTATGAGCAGTAAAACTATGAAGAATGCCTCTATGGTTTTGGTTACATCCTCCTAAATTGATCAACAAAGTTAACAAAAGTTTATAACAAATTAATCAATTTCATGCTGGAAACATATATTATGCATTCATTCTGGTAGTATGTAATTGATTTACTAGAAAGGTCACTGTGCTGTGTTTGAAATTGGGAGAGCTTCTTTACCTCATTATTTCACATGGTCTCATAGCAGACAATACACTGAAGGGTAGAAGTGACTAGTATCTCTTGGCCAACAAAGTCTACTTTTTAGATATTTGTAGCTGTGTTATATGCAAATAATCATTATAGAATCTTTGTCAGAACAAGAAACATTCAATTTCCACATTTGCACTGGGATACTATAATATATATATGATGTTATTCTGAACTGAAACCTTTACCTTTTCTGTCATTACTTTTACGCTTTTCTGACTTATGGTGAGTCACTGATCTATTTTTGTAGATGTAACACACTATAACAATTTTAAATGCCTGCTTTATGCAAATGATGTGAGAATTCACTAGCTGAGACTAATTCACCTTGTTAGCTTTGACTGTAGTGATCCTTGCTGCTCCTGAACATCATTTGAGGACATGAGGATTAAGAAGCAACAATATTTGGGGGATGATAATAATTCATCTTGGGGTACCTGGGTGGCTCAGTTGGTTAAGCTTCTGCCTTTGGCTTAGGTCATGATCCTGGGATTCTGGGATCGAGCCCAGCGTTGGACAGCCTGCTCAGCTGAGTCTGCTTCTCCCTCTCCCCCTGCTCCTCCCCCCTCTCCCTGCTTGTGCTTTCTCTCTCTCTCAAATAAATAAATAAAACCTTAAAAAATTAATCTTGCATTTCACATAATCTTGCATTTATGAAACTGCCAAACCACCTTTGAACCACTTGATAATGTGCAGGCAGTGGTGTGCTGGTAACCGTTTTACAGCAGGCTCTCTGGGGAGGAAGGCCTTTGATTTGTAGCATTTGCCAAACTTTGGGTGTAAATACTTCCACTATGGCCAATTTCAAGCTACTACTAGCTTTCAAAATTCCTGAATGCTTAACAGTTGGTTCTTACAAAATCAAAGTTGCATTAGCCTGTTCCAGCATCCATTTCAGGGGCCATGCACCAATCTTGAAAATCCCTAGTCAAAGAGAGAAAAGTGGTTAACTACTCTGATTTTAAAACTGGCTTAAATTGTAAGACTTCCTTTACTTCCATTTAGTCTTGTAGCTTATAACTGGCTTATTAGATGCAACTAATTATAGTTCAGCAGCGATCCTAGTTTTTAAACGAAAGGATAACTTTATTTTTATAGCCTGACTTTATTAAATATGTGAATTTAAATGACTAGAGCTTAAATACTTAAACCAAACTGGGCCACAGATTTATTTGAATCTGTGAAGAATTACTATGTAGCGTTTTTAATTTTATCTCTCAAAAATAAGGAATGTCCAAGTTCTAACCCCTTTTTCCCTCTCCCCGTACCTGTAAATAAGACCCTGTTTGGAAATAAGATCTTTTCATTTGTAATCAAGTTAAGGATCTCAAGGTGACATGATATGGATTTAGAGTCAGTTCTAAATCCAATGACTGGTGTCCTTAAAGGAGAAAGGACACAGAAACACAGACACAGTGAAGGGGAGGGTATGTGAACATGAAGTCAGAGATTGGAATTCTGTTGCCACAAACCAAAGAACACCAGGAGTTGGAAGCAGAAAGGAAGGATTCTTCTGTAGGGGCTTCCAGGGAGCATAGCCCTGCTAGCTTTTTGATTTCAGACTTCTAGTCTGCACAATTGTGAGAAAATAAATCTCTGTTATTTTAAGACACCAAGTTTATGATAATTTGTTATGCAGCTTGAGGAAGCTAATACATTGTATATCAAATTAGTAGTAAAACAAGGAAAAATACTGTTTGGCTGGTTTCAATTTTCAACTGAGTTAAACAAAAGCTCAATTTTTTTTTAAAAGATTTTATTTATTTACTTGACAGAGAGAGACACAGTGAGAGTAGGAACACAAGCAGGGGGAGTGGGAGAGGGAGAAGCAGTCTCCCCACCGAGTAGGGAGCCCGACACGGGGCTTAATCCTAGGACCCTGGGATCATGACCTGAGCCGAAGGCAGACTGAGCCACCAAAAAGCTCAATTTTTTAAATGTATTTTTACTCCACATAAGAGCTCTATATCACTATTAATTAATTAATTAATTTTTTAAGATTTTATTATTTGACAGAGAGAGACACAGCAAGAGAGGGACCATAAGCAGGGGGAGTGGGAGAAGGAGAAGCAGGCTTCCCACGAGCAGGGCCCTGGGATCATGACCTGAGCTGAAGGCAGACGCTTAATGACTGAGCCACCCAGGAACCCCATCTATATCACCATTAATTTAAATATAAGATTATTTTTGATGAAAACTAGGCATTAAATAGGATTTCTTATAACTATTAAGACTTCCTGTAACTATTAAGATCATCATTTATGAACTAATTAATGAATACCATAACTAGTTTATTTAAGAAACTTAAATATTCACAAAATCAAATAAATGCCTATAGACATTAAGCAGGTAATTTAAATGAGTGGATTTGGCTGGATTTGGCATGCAATAGTGTATGAAGAGGCTCTAGGACTTAGGGTAGTCATGCTGCACATAAAAGAGAACTTAGCTATTCAACTCTAGCTGCTTGTTGCCAGTGGAAATGTCAGTTGCCAGATCCTTGGGTTTTTCTGAGGAGAATCAAGGTATCTATTTTTATGTGATAGCCCTGAAGTTTTATATGTTGTCCCAAAAAGTAAAACAAAAACAAAAATTAAAAAAAAAAACAGAAAAAGGAGGAAAGAAGAGGGAAAATAGACTAGTTACCAGCTTTTGGACAAATCTGTGAACTTATGCTTTATACAATAACTCACATATCAAAAAATCTGTGTAAATTTAGTTGTGGCATCATGTATTTTTAAATGCCTTTAATTGGCAATGCTTCACAATAGAATAGGCTTAAAAGTCTCTGTCTTTTCCTATTGGTCAAAGAAGTCAAATAGTCAATGATCTATGGAGAGAAAAATCTTAAATGGGAACTCATTTTCTAAAAAATTTTAAGGTAAAAATTTTCAGATAATGAAAGTCTTTTGTACTGTAAAAAGTACCTAATTTATTTTGTAAATTTGGCTTTTCATATATTACATTTTGAGACCAGACTGTTTCTATAATAAAAATTGTTATTTTATAAAGGACTTTGAGCTCTCATCTCATGTTTGAAACCTGTAACTTTCAGAACTAGTTATTACGTCTTAAAAATTTCAACCATCCCAGTTGAAAGAAAGTTTATTTTCTCACTGTTAAACCTACATTTCGGAGATGTAGTTTTAGCTGTAGGGATAAAAGTGAAGTGATTTGCTCTGTTGGTGTCATGCTGTCCTTAAACTTTAGGAAAAGAAGGAATTAGGAACAACTTCTGGACAATGTACTGCAGCACATAGCAGCTGAGGTTAATTTATTTTGATTCTTCTTTGCTACCTACTCAGGTTACAATGGATGGGTGACAGCTTATATTATCCAGAGGCACAGCCCTCAGCAGAAGACTGAAGACATTGTCACAGGAGCTGTGGGCCAGTGATTGGGGCCCAGAGGCTTTGAAAGGGTGCCTAGAAGTGTGCCGGAGTCAGACAAGACCTGGCTGTGAAGGGAGCAGATGGATGAGGTAGGACATAGAGAGGCAAATGAGAGAAGCATTCTTCCTGAACAAAAATGAAGGAAAGACAGACATGCGTCATGGAGCAAGATGGTAGGGTCTATAGTGAGGATTAGTTTAATAGAATTTTAGTAAGTATGGCCAATTGGGAGGAATATTTTATATACAAATTTAAGTAAATATAACCATAAGGAGAAATTAAGCCTTATTCTTTGGAGTTTTCTGAGGAAGCAAATGGATTTATGGAAGATGAGTTACCATAGGATTGCGAGGTGAATGACAAACGTTTGCTATAGATAGAGGGATGGCTTGGGGCACAATCCAGAGGAGGAGGAAGAGGTGAATATTTTTCTGCATAGAAAAAGATATAATAAGGTTTCTTCTTGAGAAAACTTGTCTTATTCAACATTTTCAAATTCAGAGATAAAAAGTAGCTGAAAGGAGGAGGACAATGTAAATACCCATTTTGCATTTGACCTTGTGTTATTTATGAATTAAATATCCTGGTCAAGGGATATATATCCTAACATACCTGTTTGTGTGGGCAAAAAAATAGCAGATGAGTTTCCTCCCCTCCTTTTAATATTCCGATTTTTAAAAAATTATCAGCAAAACAATATGTTTACCTAGTCTAAAAAGTACAGTACTACTAAAAAGCTTATAATAATGGCTGTTCCTGACTCAACTCTTCTTTCTGATCCTGCTTAAAAAGTGCCATCTCTGGGTATCTATCTCTGTCCCTCTGTTGTACTTTAAAACATTTAAATAATGAAATTATTCTGCTATTCTTGATTGATCAGTTTTAGACATTTTCAATGTTAGACATAATCATGTAGATGCAGGCTTCTGTGTCTCTTACCACACACTCTCCTTTTCTTTTGTTTTCTTAACAGAAGTTGCCCTAATTCTAGGATAAAGCAATTGCCCATTTGCATCTGGGATATTATATACAAGTCTAGTAAATGGACCTCAAGAAAAAGAGAACTAAAATGATCAGAAGGATAGAGGAATAATGCTTGTAGACTAACCAACAAGATCTCTTTAGGGAGAACAGACTAAAGCTGATACTGGACATGATTAATATTTAAAAATATATAAATACCATGCATAATGTAGACACAGAATTCTTCATTCACTTTTGAAATTCTAGGAAGTAAAATTTGAATAAACATAAACACTTTCTTCTGAAAGTGCAATTTAAAAAAAAAGAGAGAATGAGCTTACTTTACATAGGTGCTCCATTTATACCTTAGAAGAGGACCTTATTTTATAATGGGGATAGACAGCTGTGTGTGGGCATATGTGTATGTTTGTGTTTTGTTTTGTTTTTATTGAAGAGAGTTCACATTAAAGAGCTATTAAAACTTAATTGAATTGAAAATATTATGAGCATTTGTTAAATTTGCCATGCCTTAAAATGTGTATTATCTGGGACTTTGCATGAAAATATAAAATAACTTCATAAGTATAACAAAATAAATAATACATTCCCTGAACTGAAGAATAAGGCATAATTTTCTTCTCACATGTACACCTACAAACCCTAAATAGTGTTGGTTCTATGATTCGGTTGTCTTGGGAGACAAATAATGAAATCAGATTTTAGCCTGAGTTCAGACATCCATAAAGAATTTTGTTTTGCATAGATAAATAGCACTTGTTATCATTTTACTTAAAAATATTTTTTTCTGGCACACTCCACCTCAAAAGGTGTTTCCATAGAAACCTGAGAAGAAAAATGGGAACATCATTTTAGCTCTGCTCAGAATGATCTACAGTACCCAAGATTTACTTTATTTATTTATCAAAAGTATTTTTATTGAAGTATTGTTCACACATAATATTACATCAGTTTCAGATGTACAACATCGTGATTTGACATTTCTATCCCTTATGCTGTGCTTACAAGTGTAGCTACCATGTCACCATACAATGCTATTATAATAGCATTGGTTATTCCCTATGATGTACCTTTTATCCCCATGACTTATTCATAAGTCATAACTGGAAGCCTGTATCTCCCATTCTCCTTTACCCATTTTTCCCATCCTGACAGTCTGCTCCCCTCTGGCAACCAGCAGTTTGTCCTCTGTATTCATGGGTCTATTTCTCCTTTTTGTTTGTTTGTTTTATTTTTTAGATTCCACATATAGGTGAAATCGTACAGTATTTGTCTTATTCTGTTAGACTTATTTCACTTAATATAATATTCTCTAGGCTTATCCTGTTGTCACAAATGGCAAGATCTCATTCTTTTTTATGGCTGAGTAATATTCCATTGTTTCTATGTACCATATTTTCTTTAACCATTCATCTATGGATGGACACTTAGGTTGTTTTCATATATTGACTATTGTAATAAAACTGCAATAAACATAGGGGTGTTTATGTCTTCTGGAGTTAGTGTTTTAATTTTCTTTGGGTAAATACCCACTAATGGAATTACTAGATCATATGGTATTTCTGGTTTTAATTTTTTGAAGAACTCCATACTGTTTTCCACAATGGCTGCACCAATTTACATTCCCACCAACAGCGCAGGAGGGTTTCTTTTTCTCCACATCCTCACCAACACCTGTTATTTCTTGTCTTTTTGATTCTAGCCATTCTGACAGATGTGTCACAGATGTATCACCTCACAATGAGGTGATATTTCATTATAGTTTTCATCTGCATTTCCCTAATAATTAATGATGTTGAGCATCTTGCAGTGCCCAAAGATTTAAACTTGGCTTGAAATATACTTATGGTCATTACCTTAGATATATGGTCATTACCATTGGTTGTTAGTAAAAGCAATTTATTTGTTATATATATATATATGTGTGTGTATATATATATATATATATATATATATATATATATATACACACTTCCTAAATTGTTGATTTATTGCTCTTACCATTTTGGGATTGGGGTTATTTTCAATTATTTTCATCATTACAATGGAAGAAACTCTGATTTATGCAACAGCTGCAGCTATCGCCACAGTTTTAGAAGCTAGGAGGAAAAGATGCACTACTTTTATAACTCTTTCACCTTTTATCTTATTCTGGTTGAGGTACATCCTGAGAATTAAGAAAAAGCAATTTATTTTACAAACTGTTTATATTTTACTTCAGGGATGGTAAATAATTTTATTCCATGAACCAACCTTGAGCTAGGGATGGTGCTACTAGGAACATTGTACAAGAAGCCTTGCCTAACAGGTGAGAGTGATGAGTTTGATTAGCACTATCTGCCAGGAGTTCAGAATGGAGAAATGACAGCCTGCAGACTATATATTTACTATCCCTGAAGTTCTAGATTCATGGACGTATTCAACAGACTTGTGTTCAGCATTCACCTATTTACTCTAATTTGTATTATAGTTTGGTCTCAATTTAAGTTTCTGTTTAATATGATATTAGCAATATTTTTGGAGAATAAGAACTTCAAAAAACTTTTCAGGTCTGAAATGAAATTTTAGATTTTTCTTCTATCAAAAGCCTAAATAATTCCAATTCTCTTCTCACCAAATTGATCTTTAGAATGGAGAAGGGATAGAAGAAGTAATGAGGAATTCCTAGCTAATGCAATAAGAGAAGAAAAAGAAATAAAAGCCATATAGTTTGGGAAGGAAGAGTAAAACTGTCATTGTTCACAGGTGATATGATCATCTATGTAGAAAATCCAAAAGAATAGACCAAAAGAAAAAAAAAATATTCCTCCTGGAACTAATAAACAATTATAGCAATATTGTGGGATACAAGGTTAATATACAAAAACCAATTGCTTTCCTATGTACCAGCAATGAACAAACTTTCCTATGTAGAATTTGAAATTAAAAACACAATACCATTTACGTTAGCACCCTCAAAAATGAAATACTTTGAAATACATTTAACAAAATATGTACAAGATCTATATGAAAAAAAACTACAAACTGATGACAAAATCAAAGGAGAATTGCATAAATGGAGAGATATTCCATGTTCCTGGACAGGGAGACTCAATATTGTCAAAATGTCAGTTTTTTCCAACTTGATCTATAGATTCAGCACAATCCCCATCAGAATCTCAGCAAGTTATTTTCTGCATATCAGCAAACTGATTCTGAAGTCTATATGGAGATGCAAAAGACACAGAATAGCCAATTCAATATTGAGAAGAACAAAGTTGGAAGACTAACACTACCTGACTTCCAACTTACTAGAAAGCTACAGTAATCAAGATAGTGTGGTATTGGTGAAAGAATAGACAAATCATTGGAATAGACTAGAGAGCTCAGAAATAGGTCACATAGATATAGTCAACTGATCCTTGACAAGGAATAAAAGTAATAAAATGGAGCAGAAATGGTCTTTTCAACAAATGGTGCTGGAACAACTGGAAATTCATATGCAAAAAATGAATTTGGACACTGACCTTATATTCTTCACAACAATTAGTTCAAAAATGGATCATGGACCTAAATGTAAAACACAAAACTATAACACTCTTAGAAGATAACATAGGAGAAAATCTAGATGATCCTGGGTTTGGTGGTGACTTTAGTCAAATGACAACACTAAGGACATAATCCATGAAAGAAACAATTGATAAGTTGGATATCATTAAAAATTTTCTGCTCTGCAAAAGACCCTATCAAGAGAATGAAAAGACAAGACACAAACGGGGAGGAAATATTTGCAAGACACATCTAATAAAGGACTATTATCTAAAATATACAAAGAACTCTTAATGCTCAATAATAAGAAAAAAACCCAATTAAAAAATGGGCCAAAATCTTTAATAGACACCTCACCAAAGAAGATATACAGATAAATAAGAATATGAAAAGATGCTCCACATTATATATCGTCTGGAAATAAACAAAGTGAGATACCACTACACACCTATTAGAATATGGCCAAAATTCACAACACTGATGACACCAAATACTGACAGGGATGTGGAGTAACAGGGACTGTCATTCATTGCTGGTGGAAATGCAAAATGTTTCAGCCACTTTGGAAGAAGTTTGGCAGTTTCTTACCATATGATCTAGCAGTCATACTCCTTGGTATTGATCCAAAGGAGGTGAAAACATATTCACACAAAAACCTATGCTCAGATGTTTATAGCAGCTTTCTTCATAATTGCCAAAACTTGGAAGCAACCAACATGGCCTTCAGTAGGTACATTCCATCCAGACAGTGGAATAGTATTCAATGCTAAAAATAAATGAGCCATTAAGCCATAAAAAGACATGGAGGAAACTTAAATGCATATTACTACCTGAAAGAAGCCAGTCTGAAAAGGCTACATACTGAATGATTCCAAATATATGACATTCTGAAAAAGGCATTATAAATTTGTCCAAACCCATAGAATAGACAACACCAAGAATGAAACCTAATGTAAATTATGGAGTCTGGGTGATGATAATGATGTGTCAATGTAGGTTTATGACTTGTAACAAGTGTACCACTCTGGTGAGGGTTGTTGATAATTGGGGAGGCTGTGTATGTGTGGAGGCAGGGAGTAAATAAGAAATGTCTATACCTTCCACCCAGTTTTGATGTGAACATAAAACTGCTCTAAAAAATAACTTCTATTTAAGAAAAAATAAATAATGCAAGAGGAAAAAGAGTAAATATAAAAAAATGAGGCATGGGGACTCAAAATCCTGATAATAGTAAAATGTCTCCTCTATGCCTCTCCTATTTTTACATTTCTGTATTGAATATATAATATCAAACTCATATGTCTTTACCAGGATAGTAGGCATAGGCCCATGAATGTCACTGTGAAAAATGAGAACAACAACAACAAAAAACAAGATATTACCACTTTTTAATGTTGACTAGTGGCATGAAAATACAAGTATACTTTATATTTTCTGGTGAAATCAGTCTATGTATTGGCACATGAATTTGTTGCTATTGCCAAATGCATCAGTCAAATCTTAATTTATTTAAACTGGCAGGTTTAAGCATCATCTTGGGGGAGGGGGATATGAGATAATTCTAAATTGTTACTAGCACATATTATTTCCCAAAATACTGAAATGATAAGGGGAATAAAGTAAGAGGAGTATCTCTTGGGAATAGAAAATGGGTGGGAATGAAAGCATTTCAGCAGTAAGTGATGTTTCTCTGAATAATAACCACCACAGAAGATTCCAATAATTAGAAGAATTCATTGTAAATATGAAAAGAATTTTAAGACCTAGGACAGGGAAACCAGGACCTTCTCCTATTCTGACATATCATTTTGGAATATTTTTTTTTTTAGTGAATTATGTATGGCTGACTGGAAATAAGGTAAAAGAAATGTGTGCTTTTTCCCTTATAATTATATAATAAGCACAAATATATATTTTTAAAATATCCCAGTGTTGAATTTATAGTTGCCCTGTATACCATGCAATTCAGTCTAGTCTAAATCTAAAACTTGCTTGTCAGTGGTCTTTAAAATACACAACCCTCAAGTAGAGAAGACACTTTTGACAGCATTTAAATTTTTGGAAATGCTAACAGAAGTCATATATTGCTGTTAATTATGAATTCAATTTAACATCTTGTGTAAAAAATATTTTTTCTAAGGTTAACGAGGATTTTAAAAAGATTTGAGGCAGGGCAAGAACGTCCCTCACCACAAGTTATCCTTAAAGTGTGGAAAAAATACCATGTCTTTGTCTCATATAGTCGTCCTATTTTTTTAATACAAAAGAATCATTTTTGTGTGAAAATGTGACCTTTATAGGATTATAAATGTCAAAACATGGCCTTTTTAATTCTTCAACTTTCTGACAGGCAAATATTTAATTTACTTACTAACATCAGCTTTTGTACTTTTGCGTTCCTAGCTCTTAGCCCAGTGGTTGACACATAAATCCCTCATAAATGCTAGAAGAATTTAAATGAATTCTTTGAAAAAGTTCAGTTCTTTAGAACATAGATCTTATCTCTACCACTCTCATGCATTGCCATCATCAGACATTTATTAACATCCCTTTGTTAAAGCAGAAGAAAGTCTTATCAGTCAGTGAAATCGTATCCTTTAAAAAAAGGTAGAGCTTAGCAACATAATCGTTTCATCTGGAAAATAAAATCATGGTTAATCAGTGAAAAAGGACATGAAGTTTCCAGCTCTTGTCACTGCAGCTCCAACAGCAGGACTTTTTTGCCTACTTTCAGCACTCCAGGATCAGGTTATGATCCCTCATACATAATCTAGCTTGCTCCAGAAGCACCAGAAGCAGACATTGAGGCAAAAGATTCCAGTGCAAAGAAAGGAATCAAAAAATGAGATGGGGAAGGGAATGAAGCTAATAGAAGATATATACCTTGCATGTTATAATTGCTGGTAACTTGGAATTCCGGGAATTAATGTGAAACTCAAGCCTCAGAATTATACCGCCAGTGGATGAGGATGTTGGGAGTATTTATATCCAACTTTCATGAATCATTAGGTGAGTGCTGCTCCCATGTGGTGCCAGTTCCCTGGCACTTCCAGCCTGCCAATCAGAAAGTAGAACCCAGCTGCCAGAAAAAGGCCTTAGGAACAGAGGAGCAGAATGCTAGCATTTCAGAAATGGTGCTAGCGGTAACTGGAATGGTAAAGCAAAGGGGAAAGGGTGGGGCACAGGTTGTACAAGTATTATTCTCCTCTAAAAGGAACTAAGACTTCAGGATAGCTTATTCCAGGTCTTAGGCAAGAACAATTTAAATAGACAGGAAAAAATTGTTGTTGCTAGAAAACAAGTACATTTTTAAAGGATATTGTGGCAATGCTAAAAGGATAAAGTTGTGATAATATAAACATCAAAATAATAATGATAATAACTGTGATCAATTTGAAGTTGAATCTGTATCCTGGGCCAGGAGTTCACAGTAATACAAAGTATACAAAACATAGTTGTAACAAAAAAAGAAGACTGAATGCATTGTCATGTTTAACGTTTTATTATTGAAAAAAACAAGGGAATGCTAATATATTTGGGTGTTGTTACTTCTACTTAATGTACATACGCTAATGAAGCATAGATAGGTACTTGACTCCATATAAACACAGGGAACTATGAGTACAGTCCTGGTAAATGTAGCAGTTACACCAAGGACTGATCACTACTGGTGGTCACACATAATAACCAGTCAGGAAGGGAATTGAGCTATGAATCAGGGTCAGTGTTCACACACAATAACCAAGGAGGAACAGGGTTTAACTGTGTGTTCAGGATGATAGATTAGTCTCATGAACTAAAGAAGAGAACTAAGGACTGAGGCTCACACAATCCTAATCTCCTGGGAGATACAACCTCAGATGGCCCTACTAATAAAAATAAAAATGCTAAATATATAAAACTTTAATAATGTTAACAACACAAATCAATATCCTAGGACAGGACAGTGGATTATAGTAAATCTTGCCAAGTGAGAATTTCAAAGTGTATCTTGTAACATAACCATCCAGAGAAAATAATTATTACACCAACTTAAATGCAGCATTTTTTTAAAGATTTTATTTATTTATTTGACAGAGAGAGACACAGCGAGAGAGAGAACACAAGCAGGGGGAGTAGGAGAGGGAGAAGCAGGCTTCCCGTGGAGCAGAGACCCCGATACGGGGCTCGATCCTAGAACCCCGGGATCATGATCTGAGCCGAAGGCAGACGCTTAACGACTGAGCCACCCAGGCACCCCTTAAATGCAACATTTTGATCATAGACTGAAATACAAAGACAATCTACAGTGAAGATTTTTATTGTTGGTGACAGTATCAATGATGCTATTTTAGATATAATCATATACTTAAAAGTGTATATTATAGGAAAAAAACAAATAAATAATTGTTAATATTAGGAATCAAGATTTTCAGAGAGCAAGAGATTGAGAATCAATGATGTTAAGTAAAAATCTTATGACTTTAAATTTCAGTTGGAAATGTTAGGCAGAATTTGTGACACTTTATCTCCTTTTATGAAAAATAAATATTTCCCAACTGTGTCCACTGAAAAGGCTTGGAATTATGACAACCCAGGAGCAATGAACAGGCAGAATGCCTAAATTGTAGTATTGAAATTTCTCTACTAAAAGGAATCAGAGCTCTTTGGGGAAGATGGCTGATTCCATATGTGGGGTTGGAAATGTTCAAGATGAGTCTGTGATATATCATTGTGCCAGAAAGCAAAGGAGCTAAAAAGACTGACTAATGGGGTCATAGAGGAAATAGGAGACAACATAAGGAGACTCCTTTTAGCCAAAGACTGAACTTGGTAATATCATATTTAATGTAAAAGGCTGTGTTTCTAATGGTATGAGAAGGAGGAAGAGGAGGAAAGAAGAAGAGAAACATACCAAGCTCATGGAAACCATTGGATGTTGCCAGGACATCAACACAGTACTTTAAATATTGGTAATTATAAAGAAAGAATTAAGCATTTATCCTGACTTTCTTTATAAACTTTATTTCAGTTCAATGATATAGGTCTGTGAATAAAAGAATTTAAAATATTCTAGCTAATTAATACAGAAGGATAAAAGAATTATAGAATCACCAGTTGGCAAACACTAATGAAATATATTATTAAGGCAGTGTTAATTAATAAATGCTAGAACTATCAGGTGAAATGTTGATAGAGAACTTTACAATGAAGGAAATTAAGCTGGCCAATCCCTTACACACACTGATTATCTTAGCACTATTAAAAGTGAAATAACCAATATGCCTTCAGATGTGGTGGGATGTTAAGGAGACAGCACCTTCTATGTAGTATTCTTAAGCCTCTTCCCCAAATATTGAATGTGAATCAAATAAAGCCTTTAGTACCAATTTGTAATCAATAGGAAATACCAGAAGATAAGGAGCCAGCCAGTCCTTGAGCAGGAAAGCAATCAATCACATACATGTTGCATATTTTCTAGAGGACAACTCACTGGTTTCTCTAACAAATTAGAGTAATGAAAATTAAAAAGATATTACTCTACATTCAGAGAGAGTTAAAAACAACTTAAAAGACCTAACAAATACAGTGAGTGGATTTGTTCAGGTACTTATTTGAAAAAACTTAATAAAACAAAATAATAGATAATTTGAATATGGGCTGGGAACTGATCATAGCAAAGAGTTATTATTTTGTCAGCTGTGAAGATAGCACTGAGGTGATATTACCCCAACCCCATTTTAGATGCATATTGAAGTATTTAAGGGGGAAATGACATGATGTCTTGAATTTGCTTTAAAATATTCAGGAAAAAGGGAGGAAAGGAACAGATGAAATAATTATGGCAAAATATTGATGGATGTTGATGGTAGGGAGTGGCTATATGAAGGGTTGCTTGTACTTCCTACATTTTTTGTGTGAAATTTTCACAATAAATTTTTTTTTAAAAACATCTTTTAGTAAAAGACACCAAGTTTCACAAAAGTAAAACCTATATGAAAGATACGGATTTTAAAAGTTTAGAGTTGTGAAACACCTTGAAAGAAGAACTCAAGTCCCTTAACTTAAATAATAAATAATCCATCAAAAACCTGTACTCTATTCTGGGTACAAGAATACCTTGCCAGTTCCGGGGAAGCTGTAGCAAACCTGGGACGATATCAAAATAGGCCAACACTCTGGGAAGTTATTACAATAAATACAATAGGGAGCTCTAAATATATAAGGTGAAGAAATAAATTAAACCCATGGTATTGATATTTTAGAATAAGTTTAATTGTATACTTAGTAACATTTTGTAATTATTGCATCTGTGTGTGTTGTGATATACTCAGAAGAATCAGTTATGGTAAATTGTAACTGCAATTTTGTACAAAAACAGTCAACTTGTAATCAGTGTTTAAATGCTCAAGAAAAATTGGTTTCCAAAGTTTTGTTTATCAGATACATGATTTTAATAAATTGAACATTAAAGTACAAATAATTATGAGTTTATCACTAGATGTGCAAAGGACCTTGGAGATTTATTGAATTAATCCTATAATTAATCCAGTACTGTAAAAACACTGAGAGAACTTGTATTTTAAAGAGTTTTAGTTTTTTTTTTACTGGAGGAGCGAATTATTCTCGCCATGAAAATTGAGACATGCTGCTTTCATTTTACTGATGAGTTCTTTTTCACAGAATTCCATCCATTTGTTAGAATTCTAGTATCTTACCTTCACAGTTTGAAAAGGGCAGGGATCATGACATTGTATTTTTGCAACTACTGGCATAAACCGATTTGGTTGTCCAATGTTTATTTAGAATATCTGAAATGTGTGTGTCTATGTCTTGTTCGTGTAGACTGGCGTCTTCTTTAGGGAACAATTGTATTTGCAATATGTACCACTTGATAGATAATTATGATGACAATGATGAAGAAAGATGTCATTGAGTTATATTGATGGATAATGTATCTCATGAGATAATATAAGCAATGTTTCTAAACTGCAGGATTTAATGGTCATATTTTTATTACATTAGGATGAAAAATAGTTATTACTTGTCCAGTCACATGTCTTTTCTGAACAAACTCTGTTACCTAATTAAGGGCCTTAAGGACCATCCAAGAGACTATATACTTCCTATTATTAATGCACTTTATATTTCAGGGAATATGAAGGTTCCCCCTACCTTGCCCCAAAAGATACCAAACTGGAGCTGCCTGTTCAAAAAGAGACTGATGTGTTCTTAATTCTCACAAATATAACATCTTTTTATTCCCCTGAAGCAACACCAGTCTCAGAAAAATATGTCACACCTCAGATTGCTGTGTGACAGGTTTCTCTCAGATGCAAACAGCTATCTATGTTCGTAGTTTCAAGAGTAAGTTACCCTTTGAGCCTGGGGCATATTAGGATGCTTAAATCCAGAAAGGCCTTGTACAAAAATATGAAGTAGAAGAAGCTGATTCATGTCCTTTTTGCTCCTTTCGGCATCTCCTTTTACCCTTACATGGTGCCTTGTTTATGTGGTTTCCCATCATCTCCCTCACAAAACCTGTTTTCTAGAGATTACTGATTACTGACACATTTTCTACTGGAAACAGGGCTATATTTCTTGCTAACTTTCACACACAGGATTCCAGTTCTTGAAGTTTCTGTTTGTCCTAGATGTCTAGCACAAGAATGACAAAACTAGGTTTATTAAGCCCTATATATAATATATTATTCTGTATAATAGCAAAAAACCAAGGGGCTGCATGTATTTAATGTATTTCTGGATAAATTGCTTTATACTCTGTTGTTTCAAATAAAACTGGATTTGCCATTTATTGAGCACTTATTAGTTTCTACCAAATTCTCCCTTGTTCAAGAATCAGTTTCCTTCCATGATTCCAAGTTCTTTTCATGTTGTTATCAATGCACCTCAAACAATTTCTGATGCTAAAGATAAAGTTAATACATCCAATCGTAGACATTGGAAGAGTAGAATTTCTAGAGCTGAAGATGTGTGGAAAGTATTTAAAGGACTGCGTTTTAAACAAGGGTCCCTGGATTTTCTTTTTGTACTGGGCCCTGCAAATTATGTAGTCTGACTGACCAAAGGTAGCCATTTATACTGTACTGTAATAACAATGATTAATTTTGCCTGTTTTTACAATGTATAGAAATTGAGATACACACACAGAACATACTCTTCTGGCTTCTTTCACTCAACAGTGTATTTGTAAATTCCTCCATATTATTGTGTGTAGTTATAGAATTTTCACTTTCATTATTGTAGAGCCTTAATTTTCAAACTTTAGTGTGCATGAGAAGCACCTGGTGGGCTTGTGAAAACAGATTCCTGGGCTCCACCCCAAATTTCTGTTCTAGTAGGTCTGGGGTGTGGCCCAAGAATTTGCCTTTCTAACAAGTCTATGAGAGTGATGTTGATGCTGCTGGTCTGGGAGTATGATTATGGCTCCTGGCCCAAAGAATAGGTAGCTAGTTAGGGAGAGAAAAGGAAACAGACAATTCCAATGCAGTAATAAATGTTATAATAAGAGTATGCACATGGTGCTTTGGGGACACAGAGAAGAAATTAAAAAATAGAATGATGGAGATGGTGAGAAAACTATTCTACCTGAAATAACTACTGGGCCGAATCTAGAGATGGAGTGTTAGCTATAGAGGCAAAGGTAATTCTAGGCAGAGGAAAAAGCTTTGTGGAAGTTTGGGTGGGGGACTGGTAGATCACATCTAGGGAACTGCAGCCATTCCACTTGACAGGAACATTGACGAAGCTGCAGACACAACCAGAAGAAAAAAGAAAAGGAATATGTCTGAAAGTGATCAAATTAGTAGACTGGAAATCTAGCATCAGTTGAATGAATATATTTTATAATGTAAATTTACATCAGTGGGGATATATGCCTAACTTTAAACCCATATAGAAAAAAACAAATCCCTTACATTAGAAAAAATTATCAGAAAATTCCTAGGTTTTTCTCTGCTACATTTCAAATAAGAAACAAATTTACTCTTCCAAATGGGTTTATATGTCAATCTTTAAACAAGACATACACTTTCTTACTTTTCTAAAACAAATGCATAGCTACATAAAGGATAATAATAATATAATAATAATATTTATTGAGTGCTAGGCATCGCTAATTTCATTCTATCCAAAATCCCATGAAGCACGAATTATTAATATTATCTCGATTTTACAAATGAAAAAATGATGTAATCTTAAGTAATTTGGTGAAGGCCACTCAGTTAATAAATAGCAGATCTGGAACCCAGGTCTGATTCCAAGGCTTTGCCCTTAAGCACCAGTCTCTTCCCTTTGCTGTTTCATATTAAGCATGATAAACTAGAGGTGCGGTTTAGAGCCAAAAATGATCATCTAGGCAGGATCTACTGGGGCTCATTCCTTGGAGAAATCTTCCCCAGCCTACCTTCATAGAGCCAACAGTCTAGTAGGCAAAACTGATACTAAACACAAGTGGATGTGATAAATTATTACAGGGAATAATTGGGCACAAGTGATTCAGAGTGCAATTCTACTTGATGAAAGGAGTAGAACCATACAGAAAGAATTCAGAAAGAAGACAAGACTCAAGTTGAGTCCTACACTCCAGGCAGGTGTTTACAAACAAGGGGGAAACATTTTGAGCAAAAGCATTGTATATTCTAGGAACTGCAAATAGTTCCATCTGGTTGAGACATGGGGTCAATATGGAGGAAAAGGAAACTAAAAAGTTGAGTGAGATTACCTAACAGAAAGCCTTAGAAGCCACTGAAAGTCACAGGGACTTTATGACTGAGGAGGGAAAGATTGAACAGAGGAATGATGTGATCAGACTTGCCTTTTTAAAGATCAAGAAGGCAGGGTGAAGTGAAGGATGGATTGAAAGAAGGCAGAGAGACCATTTAAGATTTTTTCATCATAATTTAAGCACACTCTAATATTAATCTGTCTATGCCTACCATTTATAATCTATGAAAAAGCAAAACAATGATAAAAATGTCATCCACTGCAGTTCTTCACTTAAAATCACAATGTTGCCAGGAAGAAAAATAATACAATAGTCCAGTGCTACAAAAAATATTGCAAAATCACAGATTTAAAATAAATGGAATTGTTTATGAAAACAAATTATTTCAACTTTGTTGATTTACTCTAAGATTACAATATTACAGAGAACTTATAAAGGTTTAGATATAATATTTAGTCAAGAAATAGGAGTAATGATGTTTTATTGATTATGACCAACTATAGGGCTATACTAGATGCTGGCCTCCTTATGGGCAGCATTAAAAAATTCAGATATATTTTATGTTATAACCATGTATAATTAGTATTAGTATTTATATATATGATTTCATTGAAGACATATATCAATTCTGTGGAGCAGACAGGTATCATTATTGCTACCTTAAATAATTTATCCAAGATCACATAATAAGTGGTAGAGCAGAGATTTAAACTCAGAATAAATGTGCCCTAGAAGCTTCTGTCCTTAACCATTAAATTAATTCCTATAACATATCTCTCCCTTAGACTGGCGCAAGGTAGAGAGTTAATGTTTAATAAATGTTTGTCTTTTAAATACATAAAATAACTCAAAGAATACATGTGAACAAAATTTCATGGGCCCTGGAGGACTTGCTTTAACAGTTGAGAATAAATGGAAATGGGGATGATATGTATTAACAGAATAATATTGTATGCATAAAAAAGAGGATTATAAATTTAAAAATCTAAACCTAAAAGGGTAAGTAAAATGTACAGTATAAAGGATGATTTCTTACACTTGAAAAACTAAGGCTAAAAAGAAAGAAAAATGAAATGGGAATGTGCATATTCAAGAAAAGAGTACGAGAACAGAAAAAGAAGAGGAAAATTTGTGTGTGTTGGGGATTGTGACAATCCATCAGCAATTGGCTCGGGTACTATTCACTGTTAGAATGACCATCCCTCATTTTACCCTTCCAAACTGAAATTATTCCTAGCACTTTGAACTTCTGTATTGTTTAAGTAGCATTTTTTACAAAGTGGAGTTATGTGAGATTAGGTTTAATCTTATATATTATTCAGGATATGCTAAGTTCTATAACAAACTACCTCTGATTTTAGTGGTATAAAACACCAAAGTTTAATTCTTGCTCATTTTACAAACTATAGACATAGGGGAGAGGGACTCTGCTCCATGCAGTCATTCAGAGACCCAGGCTCATTCCATTTAGTGTAACAACTACCCCCTAGGGCTTCAGAAGCCTTCACTAGATCCTCCACATGGAGTCAATAGTTTAAAGGAAAAAAAGAGAGAGTAAGGATATTTACATGAGGTCTTAGTGGCCAAGTATGGTGGCTGTATGCATCACTTCTGCCCACATTCCACTAGATAGACAAACTCAGTCCCATGGTCTATCTAACTGTGGGGAAACTCTGATAGTAGCTTGGTGATATGCCAAAGAATGAGAACAAAGATCAGTGTACAGTTAGTCACTTCCATATTCCCCAGCTGTATAGTTAGCTCCTAAGAGACATAAATAGTACTTTATAGTTATTTGTATGTCCCATAGCACCTTAACAGAGTTTCTGGAATGTGATAGACTCTCAACTAATTGTTGAATAAATGTATGAACTCTCTAGCTCACTTCTTAGCTTCAGGGCCATCTAAAGACCTTCATACATCCTAGTCACTCTTATTTAGAAACCCAAACCTACATTATATCAAAATAACAGCATACACTCACATACCATATTAAATATAATTTTACCAGTAAGATTTGAGGGATGCCTGGGTGGTTCAGTCGGTTAAGTGGCTGCCTTCACCTCAGGTCATGATTCCAGGGTCCTGGGATCGAGTCCCACATCAGGCTCCTTGCTCAGCAGGAAGCCTGCTTCTCCCTCTCCCACTCCTCCTGCTTGTGTTCCTTCTCTCTCTGTCTCTCTCTCTGTCAAATAAACAAATAAAAATCTTTTTTAAAAAAGTAAATATAATTTACCAGTAAGATTTGAAAAACATTACATATTCTGATTTTGAAATTATTTGATTATTATCAAATGGCAAAACTGATCATAAAGAGTATTTATTACATGGGAGAAGAGAAGGGTATCAAGGCGTCATAGGTAAAATTAAATCCTTTGTTAGTAAATTCAAGAAAAAGTATATAGTTTAGAAATATCTGTTAATAGCAGATAAAATAAAAATCTGTTAAAAGCACACAAAATAAGAAGGAAACTGAAAACTGTAGTGTTTTTGCCATCACAGGAAGGGTGAACCAAGAACACAGTTGGATTTTGACCAAATAGAGGAAAAGGTTTAACTAAGAATAAGCTACACAATGACCCTTCTTGCTACCTTGGTAAGTAAACCCTGTATCATGATAGTGTTACTATAACAAGAAATTCCCCCATGAAAATAACAAAATTAATAATTAGTGGTAGAATCACAGGAACACCCCTCTCCCAATCTGGAGATCTTGGGCTTTTGGAGGGATTTTATGCAGCAAAGGATAAGGTAAGAATTTGGGAGAGTATATTAAAATTGGGGGTTAAATTGGGGCCTGCATGCTTGGAAAATTCTTGGCAACTAAAGACATTGTATTCTCTACTGACTTAGTTGTGCATGAATGAAATGTTCATTCATCCATTCTACCTCACCTGGCTTAATTGATACTATGTAAAGAAAGTCTCCAGAAAGTGGTAGAAGACAGTAAGAGTTTTAAATAATTTATTTAAATAAAATCAGTTTTGATTTCTTCACAGTAATTATATATATTAGGAAATTATTAATAAAATAAAAAGTCTAACCTAAAAATGCTTTCTAATATAAAGACAATGTTTGCATTCTAAGAATGAAGTTGACATAATTTATTTAAATATTTAATTAAATATTTATAGATTTAGACTTGCTCCTTTTCCTATTTTGAAACTGATGCATATATATTTTTCATGTCTCCAGTGTTTGTGTAGCCCTTGAAAAGCATAGAGGCCCTGGGCTCTGTGCCTATATTGTGTAACAGAACAAATGGTCATGCTTGGTATTTGGCAATTGGGATTGCACTGAAGTGTGGCATGAGAAGAGAGGCATATTCCTTCTGTGTCAGTTCATGGATGGAAACCAAGTGGTTCTTTTGGATGCTTTTCTTTTGACAGATAACTTTAAATTTTACAAATACATATTTTTATATTTACAAATATATATAAATTCTACCAGATGCAAGACCCTATGCTTGTTCTTGCTCTTTTCAGTTAGCTATACCTTCAAAATCTTTATATTTAGCAGGTTTTAATTTTATCTGAATCAAATTTTTATATATATTATTAATGTAAAAATGATAATTTTCTAACTCCATTGTTCCTTATGTATTTATTAGCTGGTAGTCTAAGGAACAACTTTTCCTTCTCATTCATCTATCTATATCTATCCTATCTATCTATCATCTATCTATCTATCTATCTATCTATCTATCTATCTATCATCTATCTATCTATCTATCTATCTATCTATCTATCTATTATCTATCTATCTATCTATCTAT